>NW_017617745.1:80000-87500 GCF_001879475.1 Ipomoea nil | reverse complement strand
TCTAATATTATGTTGTCTGGGGATTATCAACGTGAATGTAGTGTATATTTCAGTTAGTATTGGTGTATTCTGGACTATGTAACTTGAATAGAGAAAACAACAATGTTGTGTGTTTTATTTGGGTGATCGGTGTATCTTAGTCTAATATTGGTGTGTTTTGTAGTACATTTCAGACTATGACATCTCATATCGTGTTGTTTTTTTGGGGCATTATCTGCATGATTTGTAGTGTGTATTTAATTTAGTATTGGTGTATTCTGCACTATGTAATTTGAATATGGAAAATAACATTGTTGTGTGTTTTATTTTGGAATATGAGTGCATTTTTACCCTACATTAGGGTATCTTTTAACACTGAGGCTCTATCATGTTTAGATTAATATCACTGAATTCATGCAAACAAGAAGAGAAAGGCATTAGAACAAGGAGAATCATCAAAGCCGAAACATCAAAGGAAGCAACTAGCACTGGCATTCCGTGATAGAATAGAAACAGAAATACAAGAGCAAGTTGCTGATGACAGCTCTAATCATGAAGTTCAAGATGAAGAAACAGACCTAAAGATACGGCCACTGCCCACACAGCTAACCAAACCAATTGAATCGCTGACCAAACAACAACGCAAAAGTGTACAAGATATTAGGCTAGGAAGGATACTTGATCTCAAAATCACCAACCTGCCAAGGAAGATGGGGATGTGGCTAGTTGAAAACTATGACTCTAGGAGCAACACACTGAATCTACCAACTGGTGAAAGGCTCCCAATCACAGAAAATGATGTTGCTGCCACCTTGGGACTGCCACTTGGACACATAGAAATCACTAAGAGGGAATCCAAATAAGTATTTGATCTCCTGACAGACTGGAGAAAAATCTTTGGGAAGGATACTGGCCACATCACCCCCCATGTCATGGCTGAAAAGATGCTAACATTAAAAGCTGGTGACCCTTGGTTCAAAAGGCATTTTGCACTGCTTGTTATGAGTGTGTTGGTTGAGCCACAAGTTAATGGTTATGTCAACCAAAACTACATCGACAACCTTCTTAATGTACGCAACATCAAGAGACTAAATTGGTGTAGAATGCTCATCAACTCACTCATCGCCAGCAAGCAGGCATGGCTTGACAGCGCTGATGGAAGATATGGAGGCCCAATTGTTTTCCTAATGGTAAATAAGCCCCCAAACATGCTTGTAATTATTTACTCATCAATATATTAATATTCTAAACTACCAAGTGCAGGTATTCTATGTTGACCGTGTTGTTCTATACCGGAGGACTATCCTACGAAGCTTCCCTGCCATGAAGAATTGGACATTTAAGTTGCTTCGTCAACGACAGCAAACTGAGATCAAATCTGGAGGCTTTGGATATGGGCGGGTTGATGATGCTTTGCCATTTGAGAGCACACCATGCAGTGACCGGAACCCCAGCATAGGACAGTCTGATGTACCACCACAACCACCATCATATGAAGAAAACGCACCACTTCCCCATGGATTACAGGTAAACAGAACACTTTAGACAGACTCATGGGGTATTTTATTGTGCATACTTCTGTATATATTGGTGTGTTTATACTATAGTCCTTCATTGGTGTGTGGCACTCTATTGAGTGTTTTTTTTTTTTTTTTGGCTGGTGTTTTACTTATCGTTGACTGAGCATAACTTTCTGGTGCATATACAGGAGTTTATTGATGAGGTTACTACCAACACAAGGACAATTGCAAAAACTTTACTGAGAATTTCAAGGCTGATTGAAAATGCACCTGCAACAGTATTGCAGCATGACACATTCAAGCAGATGTTTGAATCTGCTAGACAGATGCTTGGATTCAAAGCGCAGGAAGATGGACAACTGACATTTACCCAGCAAGAAGATGCCTATTGGGTGACCCTGAGTTCTTGAAAGCGGTTGATGAAATTGTTCGTGCAGTAAACAAGAGGACTTTTCTAAATCATATGCCAACTTTTAGCCTGGGATTGTCACAAGAGGGACCAACTAGAGACTCGACAACTGTGAATGATAATGCACAAGACTACCAGGACATAGATGAAGCTCCAGAAAATGAAGACGTCCAATTGGATGGGCTAGATGGTCAAGCAACAAAGAAAGCTCAAGAAGACACCAAGAACATAAACAAGGCCCCCAATCAAGAAGGTGTGCAAGAACCTGAACATGTGAACATAAATGATGAGGTAAGAGCATTCTATTAACTTGACAACACAAAAAAGGTAAAAATAAAGTTAAAAATAAAAATTAGACACTAAACTTTAAATGTTACAGATCACACCAGTAGGCCAAGGCCAGGAGGCCCCTGGTTCAGATCCACCACACCCACCACAACCAGCAGACAAGGGGAAAGGACCAGCTAGAGTAAACAGCCCAATTAGACCAAGACCGTCCTCATACGTACTTGATCTGGACCAACCATTATCTCCAACAGAAGAATCAATCAGGAAATGGGTATTGGAAAATCCAAACCCAAATCTGTAAGCACAACACATTCTAAAAGTTGGTGTGTTATTAATATAGTTGGTGCATTCTATAATAATGTTGGTGTATAAATATCTTATATTAACTGATGCATTATTTGATAAGAGTTGGTGTGTTTATATGATATGATGTGTGCTTTCACACATTGAGTGGGGGGGGGGGGGGGCTATTAGTATAAAAGTGGTAGTGTGTTATGCACATGTTAATAGTGCATATTTTGGTATGTATTGGGTTGTTCACATCAAATGATTTGTTAACTGATTGTGGTGTGTAACTAATATCACTTTGATGTATTTATTGATTATGCTGGAATATTACTAGCTTTGGTACTTATAATATACATTATTCCTGCATTTTATTTATATTATCTTCTGTATACGTATTACAAGGACCCAAGAACTATTCAAGTATGAAGGAAGAGTAATCTACTGGAAAGATATGCTGACAATGAAGCCAGATACAAATATTGCAGTCTCTATAATTGATGCTTGGTCAGTCATAATCAACATTCGCGAATCAGAGAGGGGTTGTACAAAATTCAATGCTTCAACATGGTCAACTGTAAGTGAAAAAATGCAAAACTAACTTCATCTTTAAAAAGCTTAAACTTCTAACAAAAATACCATTGAACTTTTGCAGCTGTACACAGTTGTGGACCCACAAGGAGATGAGGATATGAGATTTGGAAGATTCAAAGCAAAGTACCTTGAGGACAAGGCCATTGCAGTAGACGTTATGTGGCACAAGATTCTATATGTAAGATAGTAATATATTATATTCACTGCTTTATATTTTCCTTACTACTTGAATTTTGTCTTTAAACATTGGTTGGTGCATTCTAGTAGTTACTCGTGTATGGTGTATTACTATCCATACTTTGGTGCATATTGTAACTCATGTTGGTGTGTTCCATGCTACCCACACTAAATTAAGTATTTGTTGCTATGACAGTTTCTGTTTCCAATAGTGGTATCCAACAACTACTACCTGATGTCTATTAGCCCGCTAATGGAAAGGTACGACATCATTGACAACTCTTCAGTGACTGTGAAGAAGGAAAACAAGTATGGATATGTGATTGCGAATCTGGTAACACACGAAACCCTAAATGATTATGTATTTTTTATATACAAAGACAACAGAATACTAATATTTGTATGCAATTACTTGATGCAGCAAAAATTCTTTTAAAAGTTCTTGTTTGATATGAAATCCACGTACAAAGCTGAGAAAGTGCAGAAACTAAAATCTAAAATAATGAAAATGCCTTGGAGAGATGCCCAGAACAAGGTGGATTGTGGCATTTTTCTCATGCGCCATTTGGAGACTTTTCGAGGACAGACACAAGGAGAATGGCAATGTGGATTGCATAAGAACAACAAGGACCAATTGAACAAACTAAGAGTGAGGTACTTGGCTGCCATGGTCATGTCAGATGTAAACGAGCACAGAGAAAGGAACATTCAGGAGGCAGCAGAGTTTGGTATTTGAAAAGAAATTCAGGAGGCAGATAGACATTTGGATGGTTGATGTCTATATTTTTGTGATTACTTTTAAACTAGTTACTCTTTTGTGATGGCACACAGACAATGTGAATTCACTATGTACTTGGAACAACTATAACACACCATTTGGAGCGCTAGAATGCACTATGTACGTGATTGAACTGCACTTTAAAAATGCCCCACTTAAAAGCACCATTATAAGAACTAATATGCACCACAACAAGCAATCTTACACGTCAATAAACAAAGTGTTAAAATACATGCGAGATACTAGATTAAATCACACCACTACATGATAACCTCGAAAGACACCATCTCAAGAATTCAAATGCACCAACAACAGATATAAAAAGCACCGCACCGTTAATTAAAATGGACCACATCATTCTAAATACAATAATGCACCAGATGACAAAGTAAAACACGCCATTCCCAAACATGTCTAAATGCACCAGTATACATTATAGAAAACACTATAACTTGTGTTAAACGCACCACATGCTATAATAAAATGCACAATTTCAATTATATTGCAAAATCCTGATTCTATGTTATGAGATAAAATGTGTGCACAACTGTAAAAACATCTAAGTCCAAAAGAAAGCAAGAAAAAAAAAAAAACAAAAAACAGAGACCTATCTAACCATTTAAAGGGCATGTCCTACTATTGTGCCCATATTCATCACAGGTATGACATTTTCTTGATTGTTTTACACACTTATAGGCAGCTTTCTCCCTTGCACTCTTCAATCGCTTGCCACTGCCCTTGTTCTTAGCTTGGATAGGATCACGCACCTCCACTGTCGACTCCTGCGACACAACTCCACAAACTGAATTAATCACGCTTTGCTAGCTGCCACCACCCACCCCACTGCCATTCTCACTACCGTCTTGTAAAAATAATTGCCTTTGCTCACAAATAACACGTCGTAGCTGTAACAAACGTTCTATATTACCATCGGACAGTCCAACACAAGCATATATGTCAGACCACAGTATATTAGTAAGCACCCTAACATTCTCCACTTTAGAAGATTGATTAACAATTGTATCATCAATATCAAATATTGGCTTCAAACAAGCACCTTTTGTCCACCGATCCACCAAATACCTCGAAGGAATGCTCTCAAGACCACGATCTTTAAAAACAAAAAAAAAAAATATGCCTACACAACAACCCCATCCGCTCAAACATCTTGCAAGAACAAGTAGCAGTATAATCAGACAAAACAAGCTCCACACACCATGGCCGCTGGTCACCATCTTTTATCACATAAGACACATGACCATCACAATCGCACAAAGATGCCACTCGACACGAAAAGCAAGCTACACAAATCTCTACTTGAACATCATAAAATACAGAAATGGTGTAAACATCCATTGCATGCTTTTCCAAAGCCAATGGTGTCTTCAAAACAGGAAAACAAGATTCACAATCAGCATTTAGTTTTGCTTGAGTATGACGTTGTGCACCAATAGCACTGCCAAAATGCACCAAAAACTCAACCAAACTAGAATGACCATTAGAGAAACTGCCAAAAAAACTATTTTGAGATTCTGATCGAGAAGTTGTCCTAACCAAGCCCGACATAAACTCGTCATGAAAATATGGAGATGCCCAAAATGTAAGAGACTCGAACAAATATCGAAACCAACCATTATCACCCAAACCATATTCCTCCATAATATGACTCCATGCATCCTCAAAAGCCTTGGAGTCAAGAGATTTGTTCCAAACAATGCCATTCAACTTCCTCCGAAACACCTCATCTTTAGACAAAACCGAACCAACCTTCTCACCAACCTTGCACATTATATGCCACATGCAAAATCTATGTTTTGATGTACCAAACACACGAGCAACAGCAACCTTGACAGCTGGATCTTGATCAGTGACAACACAAATAGGGTCATGGCACATAGTTTTCTTAAATTTCTCCAAAAGCCACACATATGAATCTATATCTTCCCTTGTAAGCAAACCAACACCAAAGGTGATGGATCTCTTATGGTTATCAATTCCAGTAAATGGAACAAAAACCAACTTATACCTACATAATGGACAACACAACAAATACTTATCACCAGCATCCTAACAAAACACACTATAAGACCCAAACATATGCACCATAAACATTTACAAAATGCACAATAAACAAAAATTATTAACCTGTTAGTACGATATGTAGCATCAAATGAAACCACATCACCAAACAAAGCAAAGTTCTTCCTAGATACTGCATCAGCCCAAAAAACCCTTGAAAGTTGATGAACGTCGTCAACATCATATTCAAAATCAAAAGTCTCACACAATTCACGCCTCTTGAAAAGCGTATCTATGAATAATTGAGCATCACCATTTAATATGTACGCGATCAAATCACGTTTGAAATTCTTAAAATCCACACCTGTAGCACCAACACTAGAATAATCACCTACAATCTCCTTAAACAACCTATATGATCGAACAGAACCAATATTTGCCCAAAAACAACTCGCAATGAACATTTGGTGTCCAGCATCAAGACTGCGATTCACCTTTAATAATTGCTTAGCAATAATTGAACACATCAAATGAGTGTGGCGTTCCTCCAGAAAATGCATACTATACAAACCATTTGACTTGAGCTTATAGACCACCTTAGCCTTACACCCAACCCTATTTGTCACCCTCCGTCTCATGACCTTATTAGTTTTAGCATCAACCGAAATAGTGTGCTTAAACCCCTCACGACTGCATAACACATGCTTCTCCACAACAACGCCATCCCTCCTCCTCCGAGTTGAACCCTTCCTACAATCAAAACCAACAGCCCCAGCATATTGTTTATAAAAAGCAATAGCACCATCCAAAGAATCAAAATTTTGCCCCACATGAGGCTTCAAACTGTCAGCACAAACTGGGCGCCAATACTTGGTCAACCCAGGAGAAATTTCCAAATCACATACACTGCCTCCTACCCCAACATCAGTGGAATAGTCTTCATTGCAACAACCACCATTGCCTTCAACACCAACATCGGTAGAATTACCTTCATTGCAACCCTCATCACTGCCTTCTACACAAACATCAGAGGACTTAACTTCATCACAACCACCAACAGAGTCCAAATTAAGTTCATCACAACCACCAACATCAGTTGAATTAACTTTATCGCAAACACCACCAACAGAGTCCAAATTGACAGCTTCACACGACAAGATACCTAATAACACACCAAATTTAATCCAATAACACACAAATACACTACCTAAATGCAACATACATACGCATAAAATCTGAAAACAACAAATCACACTGACAACAAAATATTCACCACAGTAATACAAATACCGCGCCATAATCACAAACACACCACACAATACCATAGTCAACACCGGGGACACCGCCAAACCAGAAAAAAAACGCAATATAAAAATCCGAAGCAGAATAATAATAATAATAATAATAATAATAATAATAATAATAATAAATAATAATAATAATAATAATAA
>NW_017617745.1:0-77500 GCF_001879475.1 Ipomoea nil | reverse complement strand
AAGAGAAAGTATATATCTCCTTATATATTGAAAGTATATCACTCTACAGAGTATATTATTGTGGAAGATTATGAGAAAACCTATCTTGAAAAAACTACCATCTATATAGTTGAAAAGTTGTGGTGTAGTATTTGAAAATGTTATTTATCAAGTTTTGTTTGAGAAAGCAATATTATATTATCCTATAAAGTATACGTATATAAGTATATTTATATAGTTTTAGAAAAAATATGAGAGTAATTCGATAAGACTCTATTTTTCTTTCTACTCTTAAAAAACTGTGTATGTTTTAACTACGGAATCGTGTAGTTGGTTTTACTTGTTGGTTGATCCGTGATTGAAATAGTATTCTTTTGAAAGCTGTGTGAGTATCTCTTTTTGTGAGAAATTAAAACTCTTTATTCTTTCCAAATTGTAAAGTATTGGGGTAAATCTTTTGGAAGTTGTTTTGGAAATGTTTTTTTTAAGTCTTTGACTAGCATTTTGAGGTATGATCCTCACAAAGTATGAAAATCCATATTATTGAAGTATAACATATTTTCAAAATAAAAATGTATTTATTTTTTATAGAGCGGAGTAAGTCTTACTTAGCATTTTTTTATGCTAACTTTGTGTTTGTATATTTTTCATGACTTCTTGTTGGTTAGAGTAAGTAACTGCCAGTGAGAGCGCGATGTAGAAGCTTGCAGTCTTATTGTAGTAATCCTTGTAGATTTTATCCTCTTGGCTCTAGTAGTGTTATTGGGGATGTTTGTAGTTGTAGTTACCTTGTTATTGAGATTGTTAGTATTTGTATTTAACTATTTAAGGATGTTAAGTCTTTTGTTAACCTGTGCGTTTGGGCTTAGTTAGTCGCCCAAATGTGGCGGTAGCGGGTAAGGGATGTCAATTTAGTCCAAACCCGATGGGCCAACTCGATAAAATCGAAATCGACAGGGCTATGGCCCGAACGGGCTAGCCCGATAAAACACATTAGCCCGACGAGTCCGAAATCGATTAGCCCGATAGGACTAACCCGAAATTAAAAGGGCCAGCCCGATAACCCGAACTATTAAAAACTATTCTTTATTATAGAAGTGATGTGAAACCTAACATACATGGAATAATTATTATAATTAAAAATAAATAAACAAATATATAAATTAAAACTTGTATTGCAAGTTTGTTGTTAACTTTTGCAGTCCTTAGCTCACGGGGAACAGTAAAACAAAGAGTAGTATGGAGAAGATAAAGAACGGTGAGAAGAACAATTTGATTGCCTTTCAATCTCTAACTTCTGTACATGAATACAATAATATATAGAGTACAAATGTAACATTCTCATTAAGTACACAAACTATTTCAGTTGTTACAAATTATCATAATAATGTCCTTTAAGATTTGATTTATAACACTCCCCCTTGGACATTATTTTGCCATAATCATGCCTCGTTAAAAACTCGCTAGAAAAAACCCTGTGGGAAAAACCTAGTCGAGAAAAGAGTACACGATTTATGGATAATGCATGTGTTGCCTCGGTTGCCTCATTAAAAACCTTACACTGAGAAAACCCTGTGGGAAAAAACTCAGTTAAGGGAAAAAGAGTACAACCGTAAACTTTCTGGGTTTAGGTATAAATCATAAGAGTATATCTTGATCTTCTGGTTCAAAGTGAATGAGTTAATCTTCTGGACTAACAATGTCATTACTTTGAAGATGTTGTTGCTCCCCTTGAAGACAACAACCTTCCTAATCTACGCATACCAATTTTATATACATACTTTTCAAAAGTAGATGTAGGTAAGGACTTGGTGAATAAATCTGCTAGATTTTCACTTGATTGGATCTTTTGGACTCGTATTTCACCACTCTTCTGGAGTTCATGTGGATAAAAGAATTTTGGTGTAATATGTTTGGTGAGATTACCTTTAACATATCCATTACTCATTTGTGCAACACATGCTGCATTGTCCTCGAACAGGACAGTGGGGATCTTTCCATTATTCATTATTCCACACGAGTCTTGAATATTGTGTATTAGTGACCTCAACCATACACATTCTTTGGAGGTCTCGTATAAGGCAATAATCTCAGAGTGGTTTGAGGAGGTAGCTACTAATGTTTGTTTAACTGATTTCCATGAAATAGCAGTACCTCCAGAAAGAAACACATATCCAGTCTGAGATCTAGCATTATGCGAATCAGACATAAAGCCAGCATCCGCGTATCCCACTAATGTGGTGTCTTGGTCTCTCTTAAATAGAAGGTCAAGATCCTTTGTACCTTGTAAATATCTGAGGATATGTTTTATGTCATTCCAATGCCTTCTGGTTAGAGCAGCACTAAAACGAGCTAGCATGTTTACTGAAAATGCAATATCAGGTCTAGTGCAGTTGGCAAGATATAGAAGTGTTCCAATGGCACTTAAGTAAGGAACTTCTGGTCCCAGAATATCCTCATTACCTTCTTTAGGTCTGTACGGGTCCTTCTCAACTTCAAGTGATCAAACTACCATTGGAGTACTAAGTGGATGGGACTTATCCATGTAGAATTTCTCCAATAACTTGTCTGTGTATTTGGATTGATGTATGAATATCCCTTCAGGGAGGTGCTCGATCTGTAGGCCGAGACAGAACTTGGTTTCCCAAGTCTTTCATTTCGAATTCCTCTTTTAAGCACAAGCATGCCCTCTTGACATCCTTGCTTGTCCCTATGATGTTTATATCATCTACATAGATTGATATAATACAGAAACCATCAGTTGATTTCTTTGTATAGTAAAGATGCAAGGACTAATATCTTTATTTTTATATCCTTGTTTTAAGAGGAATTCACTCAATCGACAATACCACATTCTTCCTGATTGTTTTAAGCCATACAATGACTTTTGTAGCTTTACGCTGAACATAATTTTATTTGTATTTCCTTTACATAAAGGATTTTGGATGCGCTCAGGTACTTTCATATATATGTCAGCGTCTAGTGACCCATATAAATATGCGGTCACAACATCCATTAACTGCATTTCTAAATT
The DNA here is from genome assembly GCF_001879475.1 of Ipomoea nil. Lineage (NCBI taxonomy): Eukaryota > Viridiplantae > Streptophyta > Magnoliopsida > Solanales > Convolvulaceae > Ipomoea > Ipomoea nil. The sequence continues at coordinate 74,487 of NW_017617745.1, read as the reverse complement.
CATTTTACTGCCAGCGATATTAGATAACGGAAAGATGTGCCATCTAAGACAGGAGAGTAAGTTTGTTCAAAATCTATTCTGGGTCTCTGTGAGAACCCTTGAGCTACCAGTCTCGCTTTGTATCTGACCACCTCATTTTGTTCGTTCCTCTTTCGTACAAATACCCATTTGGATCCTACTGGGATCACGCCTTTAGGGGTAAGTATAGGAGGACTAAACACTTTTCTTTTATTTAGCGAGTTGAGCTCAGCCTCAATTGCTTCTTTCCATTTCAACCAATCGGAGCGCTTACGGCACTCCATTATAGTTTTTGGTTCTGGATCCAGATTATTGAAAGAAATGTGAAGAGCAATTGTAGAGGCGAATTGGTCGTCGACGACTGTTACATTTCTATTAAGATTTTCTCCTGTTTCGAAAAAGTTTATGGAAGATTCTATATTTACTTCAACCAAATATTTCTCATTTGCTATCATATCTTGGTGAAGGTGTTCCATATTCCCAGTGTTAGATTTATTTGTAGCACGTGATTTACACTGGGTATTTCGTCTTCAGGACGATTTTGGAGTAACTGTGATTGTTTATTGTTTTTAATTTTCCGCGGATTTACATCTTTTGCACCAACTGGTCTTCCACGCTTCTGGCGTCGGATAGTGTCGGTTAGTATTTGGTCCTTTGGGGACAATTATCCTTGATGGAGCATTTTCTGTAGGAATATAGGATCTAGTTACTATTTTATAATCAGTAAACGCATCTAGCAGATTATTTGCTAGTTTTTGCAAATTTTTATTTTCTGAACTTCAAGTTCAGTTTGACTAGTACGTGGGTCAAGATATTGAAGATCTTTTTCATCCCATGAAATTTCGTGGCATTTTTTCAAAGTTGGGCTTTTCTCTCCCCCTAATGCCGGGAAATGATCTTCATCAAAAATGCAGTCAGCAAACCGTGCAGTAAACTGGTCTGCTGTCATAGGCTCGAGGTATTTAATGATAGAAGGGGATTCATACCCAACATAAATACCTAATCGACATTGCGAGCCCATTGAAGAACAATGCGGAGGTGGTATAGGTACGTAAACCGCACAGCCAAAGACACGCAAATGAGAAATGTCTGGCTCATTACCACGTACAAGTTGTAGAGGGGAATAATCGTGATATGCAGTTGGCCGGAGTTGAATTAGGTTTGCAACATGCAACACTGCGTGTCCCCAACAATTTAATGGCAGACTAGACCGTTGCAGTAATGGTCTAGCTATTAGTTTAATTCTTTTGATAAGAGATTCAGCTAAACCATTCTGGGTGTGGACGTATGGTACAGGATGTTCCACCTTAATTCCCATGGCCATACAATAATCGTCAAAAGCTGACGAAGTGCATTCACCAGCATTATCCATTCTTATGTTCTTAATAGGATAATCGGGAAATTGGGCATTCAACCTTATGATTTGGCTCATGAATTTTGCGAATGCCATATTTCGAGTGGACAACAAACACACATGTGTCCATCGGGTGGAAGCATCAATAAGGACCATAAAATATCGAAATGGTCCGGATGAAGGATTAATTGGTCCACAAATATCACCCTGTAGCCTCTGCAGGAAGACAGGTGACTCAAAATCAATCTTAGGACGCGAGGGACGAACAATAAGTTTTCCCTGTGCACATGGAGCACATGTGTAATCTTTTGTAGAAAGAATATTTGTCCTAAGAAGGTTATGTCCAGTTGAATTTGAAAGAATCCGGCCTATCATAGTTTGCCCAGGGTGACCTAAGCGGTCATGCCATAGACTGAAAGAATGTGTATCTTTAAACTTCACTACGAGTGCAACGCAGGAGTGCTGGGGCCTGATATATGAATAATACAGGTCTGAAGAAAAGGAAGGAAGTTCTTCAATTTCCTTTTTCTGGTTATTGATCGTTTTGGTCAAAATAAGGAATTCGGTATTGTTTTTAGTTTTAGTTTCTATGTGGAAACCGTTGGACCGAATATCCCCGAAACTGAGCAAAGTTCTTTTTGATTGAGGATATAGGAGGGTTGAATCAATGATCAACTTTGTTCCTTTAGGAATAATAAGTGAAGCTCTGCCAGAGCCCACAATAGGAATGTCATCATTCGCTATGGTTGAAAGGTTGCCTTTGTGTTCCTTGAACGTTTGAAAAAATCTCCGGTCTGTCAGAATAGTGTGCGTAGTCGCACAATCAACCAAGCATAGGGTTGATTCGTCTCCCATATCTCTAAAGAAAAGGAATGGGTATCAAGATAATGTCTAAGAAGGATCCATTGTATTTATTCAAATAGAACAAAAGTGTTCAAAGATAAAGGATCCATTATTCATATAGGACAAAAGAGTTCAAATATAAACATGCACGCAGGCATGAAGTAAAATGGATGTCCATAAGGGAAAGAGAGAGAAAAAAAAATAGGAGTATCACTCCCGATCTCCATAATCAGCTAGTTCATCACCTAGCAGGTCATCATTCCCTAAGATGAGGACATTTGCTTCAAGCAAAGATGATTGCCCAGAATCTTTCTTCTTTTGTCCTCCTTCCTGCTGGAGCATCTTTTGGTAAGTCTCGACCAGATGCTTAGGAGTCCTGCATGTCCTAGACCAATGTCCTTTGCAACCACATTTATAACATGGCTGCGACTGACCGGAGTTCTGTTGTGACTTGTTTGGTCTATTTCTTTGAGTTTGCTTGTTCTGAGGACAAGAGTCAATACCGCTAGCTCCCCCTTTACCACCTCGCTTTGGGCCCCTGCCACGACCTTTCCCCCTTCCCCGGCCCCGACCCCGCCGGTTGTTGCTCTGCTGGGCAACAGTGTGTGCTTCAGGCACAGGTGCAGCGCCAGTTGGACGCGCATTGCTATTTTGCATCAATAACTGGCTATGCTTTTCAGCCACCAGTAAATCCGTAATGAGCTCTGGATGCGTATCATATTTTGTATTCCTGTACTGCTTCTGGAGCACAAGGTCATTTGGATGGAACGTGGATAGAGTTTTTTCAATCAGATCCTCGTCCGTAATTGTTTGCTTACAAAGCTTCAATTGTGACACAATTTTGTGTAGGGCGGAGTTGTATTCAGTCACAGACTTAAAGTCTTGAAATCGGAGGTTAAGCCAATCATGTTGGGCCTGGGGGTGGACAAATGACGTCTGTTGGTCAAAGCGTGCCTTAAGAGATTTCTAGAGGACATAGGGGTCTTTTTCTGTTAAGTATTCATTCTTGAGGTCGTGGTTAAGATGGTGGCGGAGGAAAATGAGCGCTTTTGCCTTCTGGGCTGCAGTACTCGTAGATGTCTCTTCAATGGTGTCCAGCAGTTCTGTAGATTGGAGATATATCTCAACATCAAGTGCCCAAGTGAGGAAATTGCTTCCATCGAGGGCGAGTTCAGCAAATTCTCGTTTTGCGAGAGCAGCCATTTCTACAGAAAATATTTGAATGAGGACCATAAAAAATGGAATGTGTGGCCTAGTTTATTTCAATAAACAAAAGGCCCAAGGAACATATAATATAGCATGCCCAAAAAAAAATGGTCCAAATAAATTAGGGCTTGAATGAGAAAAAAAAAAAAAAAAAAAAAAAAAAAAACCCATGAATGATGGTGGTCCAAAATGAAAACAATGGTCCAAAAAGAAGATATGCAACAAAAGGAGGGCTTTAATAGAAAACCCTAGGCCATAAAGAGGAAAAAAAAAACGCTTCTGCGTTTATTAGGCTGAAGATGAGGCATTTATTTTATGCCAACTGTTTCAATTAAACCGAAGGGGAAAACGAAGAGGCCTCCAACCGTCGACCGCCATCACCGCAGCCACCATCTTCGCGAGCCACCGACGGTCGCCATTACCGCGGGAGGAAGTCGGTTGTCTCTGCCACCTCCAGCCACCGGTTTCTATCGCCGAGCAGCGTTGCCGCCGCTATCTCCGATCGTGCGAATCGTTGCCGATCGTCATCAACCAGCGTCGCCGCCACGTTCACCGGAGCGTGCTGATAACGTGTTGTATTGCAAGTTTGTTGTTAACTTTTGTAGACCTTAGCTCGCGGGGAATAGTAAAACAAAGAGCAGTATGGAGAAGATAAAGAACATTGAGAAGAACAATTTTATTGCCTTTCAATCTCTAACTTCTGTACATGAATACAATAATATATAGAGTACAAATGTAACCTTCTCATTAAGTACAAAAACTGTTTCAGCTGTTACAAATTATCATAATAATGTCCATTAAGATTTGATTTATAACAAAACTTAAGTTTTTAGTTTTTTAAAATTTAAAACTACATTAATCTAATATTTTGACTAAAAATTGATGAGGACGGGATTCTCCGTCCCCGCCAAATTCTTAGTGGGAACGTAGATGGGGACTATTTTTAATTTCCCGCTGAGGACAGAGACGGGGAGTATACTTTCCGGCCCCGTCCCGCCCCGTCACGTTGTCATCCCTACTCTAAATATGGGTACTCACTTTCAGTTTCTAATTTTAGTTCAAATGGTTCAACCCGCCCGATTAGCCCGACAACCCGAAGTTTAGTGTTAGGGCCAAATCGAACCCGAAATTAAAATATTAATAAACCGATTAGCCCGACAACCCGACAAGGCTAGCCTGAAACCGACTGGGCTGGCCCGATTGACATCCCTTTATAAACACCCCCTGATATTGGATTTTATTTTGCTTCTCTATCTGAATTATGTTATTTTTAAAGAAATAAATGTCCTTTGTTTTCAATATTTTGGTTTTTTAATTTGAGGTGTTACACCAACCTTCCACACTGTCGCTGTCAAGTTTCGAATATTAGTCTTTTCTCTCAAATATTGTATACTGAACTAGTGAGGTAAGCAAATGCGCGTAGTTTGCCTTTTTTTCTTAATTGTACTAGTGGTGTGCTACCCTCGAGCAATACCCTCGAGCAATATGGGCGTGCGTGTATTTATAAATAGGGCTATTAACCTTATGTTGTAATTGAATGTGCAACATTCTCCACACCCTCTTAACATAATATGCTATCTTCGAGCTTTACATTGGGCATTTCTATATATCTATAAATAACACTATTGACCTTATATTGTAATTCTGTGCACGATATTCTCCACACTCCTAACATAATAATAATAATAATAATAATAATAATAATAATCAGGCTTACAAATTGTAATGCCTCTCCTATAACTCCAATTATGTAGAAAAAAAAAAAAAAAAAAGAGGTAGGAATGAGAAGAGGCATAAATTGACATTATAACTAGTAGTTAATAAAAGAACAATTGGTAGCAACAATAATTTACATCTAAAGTTGTGTTTCCCTAACAGAACAACTCAGAGGGAAGCAGCAGCAAGTACTAACCCTAACTAGTCAATTTTGAGGGACAGATGGGTCAATATCCAGCAACAAAAGGGTTTTTGGTCAGACCCACCATATCCCAACTCCAACAACCATATCTTTCCACCTCTTTCCCACATTAAACGATATGGTACGCTATTACAATTTTTTTTTTTTTTAATTTTCTCGTAACACCCAGTTTTTCTTCTTTTTTTTATAAAAATAAGCTACGTGTAAAATGACGGAAACGCCCCTGGGAAAATTTAATTTGTTCTGGGGCGTAGACCGGCGGCGGGGTCGAACGGGCGGTGCGGCGCCCACAGGTTGAACGGCAGGGGCCTGGATTGGGCCGGAGCTGGTGCGGGCGCCACGGCGGCGGCGGCGGACGACGGCGGCGCGGCGACTCGCTCGCATGACGGACACATGGTGAGCGTTGTGGGCGGCGTCATTTGCATGTAGAACTGCGGCGAGAGCTTAAGGGCTCGGAGCTCTTGAACTTCCTTCTGTAATCGCCGGTTCTCCTCCGTCAGATTCTCGCAACATCTCTTCAAAAACTCGCAGTCTACTTCTGTTTGCTTCAATTTTGTTCTGCAAAATAAAGAATATTGAGATCTATTCGTTTCACTCTTATTCCACTCTTATTCCTAGTATGAGACAAAGAGTATTCTTAATTACACAATTTTATTTCTGGTAGTGGAATACCAGAAAAGCCCCTACAAGAACCGGGAAAATGAAAGTATCACTCACCTTGCCCTTCTGTTCTGAAACCACACCTCCACCTGCCTTGGCCGCAAGCCAAGCCTCTTCGCCAAAGCCAACTTTTGCTTCTGAAAACCAAAAAACCCGCCGGAAAATTAGTACGGTCACCGGAAAACCACCGCCGGCAATACAGATACGCATATGTTTGGGAGCTTACGGGATTGAGAGTGTTGTGTTCTTTGAAGCTCTCTTCGAGAATGGCGGACTGGTCTTTGGTTAGTCGGAGCTTCTTTCTTGAAGTTTCGGCGTCTTCCTCGTCGCTGATGCCCCGGGCGTCGTTTTCTTCTGGGTTCATCGTCATGCCTAATTCTCTCTCGCTCCTCTTGTTCCCGCTCACGCTCGAAATCGTGCTGTTCGGCGAGGAAACTCCGGCCTCCTCCTCCGCGTCGGTGGCCGCCGGCGCCCTGTTCACGTCTATCCCTTTCAACAACGTCCGAGGCTCCGCCCTGCATGTCTCCGAGTTCCGATCTGCACATAAATACACAAAACCTAATTAAGCTTTTTATCCACTGCAAAGCTTTCTCTTTTCTCTTTCAATACCCAATCAAAGTTGGGATCTTTTACGCCATTTCAGATCAGCAAAACAATACATATATACAGGCTCTTTAAAGAAAGATAAGGACAGGGAAAAAGTCACCATTTTCCCTTGTTTCCTTTTTAAATTTTCAAGAAACCAAAAAAAGTAAGATTTTGAGCAGATCTGAAACCTGAGGAAGGGAAAGATTCAGGCCCCCAGGGAGACTTGTGGAAGAGATTGAAAGGTGAAGGGTGAGAGGGCAAGGGATTATTGAGGTGAGGTAATGGCGTCGCAGAAGCAGAGTTTCTACTGATCTCCGGAAAGCTCAAGCTCAAACTCAACCCCAAATCTTCTTTTCCCACCATCATTTTGTTTTCTCAGAATACCACCAAAATCTCACTCAGCTTAAACTCCTGTGTAGCCTGGTTTCCTGGACTCTTCTTGAAAGACAGACACAGATGGTTGTAGCAGATGCAGAGGATATATGTGAAAATCTTGAAAACAGAAAGAGGAGGAGAGTTGAAGAGCAATGGAAGAAAGGTGGGGTGTTATATAGAAAGAAAGAGAAGGGGGGTCTTGGCCTGAGGTCAATCATGACAAGGAGTGTCAGGGGTACCAATAATCACAATCATAGCTTTTGCCTCCCCCCAAAAATAATATTTACTCCATTTACTCTCCCCTATTTTCCATGCTTCTTTTTGTTGTGGCCCCCACCCCCAACCCCATCCTTCCCCCCCCCCCCCGTCATTTTTATTTTTTAATATTTTAATACAACATTTCAAAAATAATATTTTAATATAACTATATAACATATTTCCCTGACAATTACTATGCAACATGATAATACCTCTGTTATCATTTTAAATAGGTCGTCACAGAATCAGAATATAATAAAATATAGAACATATACTACCTTATAAAAGAATCATGAGTGTTTCAAATATATATATATATATATATATATATATATATATATATATATATATATATATATATAAAGAGAGAGAGAGGCGCGTTCAGGTGATGAGAACTACTACCCATGAAAGAAGTAAGAACCTATCGTAGCGATCCAATTGTTCAAATTTAATGAATAAGATATAATTTTAGAAAATAACGTAGTGATATTTTTGTAAATAAATCGAACTTTGGTGTAAGTAACATGTGTTAAGAGTGAAAGTAATTGGTGCAAGATTAGGGTATAATATAAGCCATAGATCTGTCTTGATCCAATGCGTAAGATTAACCCTTTAAAAAAAAACGTTGTAAGCTTCAATATCTCTACACGATCATTCTCACTCCATTCTCCTTCAATCTCTCTGTCTAATCATTCTCAACACATTCTCCTTCAATCTATCTGCGCGATCATTCTCTCTCATTCAATTCTGTTGTGATTTTCATCATATTCCAAAATTCAATTCAATTCAATCCAATGATCTTATGCAAGTAAAAATTGTTTTGTATGGATGAGTCCAATGCCTATAGTGTTCATCAGGGATCCTAAGCTAATCAAGGAGGTTTTGAACAATATGCACTAAAAGAATGAACAATGTGCACTGGAAGAAGAGACAATGTGCACTGGAAGAAGAGAAAATGTGCATTGTAAGAATGACAAATATGCACTGGAAGAAGAAACGGTGTGCATTGGAAGGAGGAACAATGTGCACTAGAAGAAGGAACAATGAGCACTTGAAGAATGAACAATATGCACTTTAACCTTTAACACACACACACACATACATACATATATATATATATATATATATATATATATATATATATATATATATATATATATATATATATATATATATATATATGCACATGGAATATATTATATGTAATGTGTATCTTTCAATAAACTATAATGCTTAAAGGATAATATTTGGAGTTGGATCACAATACCAATTTCTAATGTAATTAAATGAAATTATAATTTGATAAATGTTTGGTTATTTGTGCCCAAGATGAACATTGGTTATTGGAAGGAAGGGAGGGGGTGAGGCAATGTGCACTGGAAGTTAGGGAGAAATATGCACTAAAAGAATGAACAATTTGGTGGAAAAAGGGACAATATACACTGGAAGAAGAGACACTATGCACTGGAAGGAGAAACTATGTGCACTGGAAAAATGAACAATGTGCACTGAAAGAAGAACAATGTGCACTAGAAGAATGAACAATGTGCACGGGAAGAAGGGACAATATGCACTGGAAATAAATTTAAAAAAAAATGACTTACATAAATTTACCACACAGGGTCCACGTGTTTTTCGAAATTTCCCTCATTCTGGGCAATTGATCTGAATTTAAATCAATTGTTAGATCTCACCACATTTTTCACCTAAGGGAAGCTTTTCACCGGATTCGTTAACTAGATGACAAAATTTGGAAAAATCAATACTCAAGGGACCACATATGGTCAAATTGAAAGTCGAAGATGAAATTTGTTAAAAGATCAATCAATGTTGAAAAAATCGCTAGGCACCCTCTAGGCGCCTGGGGACCGCCTAGGGCGCCTAGAGCGCCTAGGAGGCCGACCGTCTAGCGCTTAAGCGATGATTAATCGGCGCCTAAGCGTGATTTTTGCAACATTGAGATCAATAGTCAAAGGACCATTTATGGTCTAATTAAAAGTCAAAGAATAAATTTGTTAAAAGATCAATAGTCAAGGGACAAGTTTTATATGTTCAAACTTATAAAAAAATTCATGTAATAATTAAAATTGTAGTATAAAATTTTTATTAGATTTAAGCGTAATATTAATAATTAGAGTTTTGAGTTGGGTAGTATCCGCACCCGCAATTACAATGCAGTATCTATTCATAACTTTCTCAATCAGAATCAATATCGCCTCCACTAAAACAAGATCTCATAATCTCCATTATGAGGGAGCAACTTGGTGTCATTGAACTACAAATTCCTAGGCCATGACAAAAAGATGTGAAGTTTAGTTTGATCACGATATATTAACAGCCCAAATTAGACAATTAGTTGAGATTAAATTAGAATTGAAAAGAGGGGGTGAATCTAGGCATTAAAAAGTCACACGCCCACGCTGCATCATAACTGTGGAAAATGCTTCTTTCTTTAAAAATATATATTTTAATTATAGTTTGCAGCTTAATCGGCTTACAAAGCCACATGACTGACTTTATATGTGAGCTGCAGCCTGCATGAAGTGTTGGGCTACTCATGCCTTGCTTTGACTGTTGACTGTCCACCAAGTAAACTTTTTCTTTTCTTCTTGTTTTTTTTTTTTTTTTATTTTTATAATATTGCTTTTTTCTTTTTTGTGAAAAGTTCTTTTGGTGAAATTTCCCTTTTTTACTTTCTTCCTTTCCTCCCATCATTTCCCAATCCAAATATATATATATATATATATATGAGTAAAAACTTAATCTTGAGGTATCCAAGAAAATTTCTTAACTAATTAAAAAATTAAACTGTGTTTATTTTAATTCTTTAATTTTCCTTGAAAAATTGAAACCAGATCAAACTTAAAACATTTTAAATAAGGGTTACTGTCGGGTTTCACTCGACCACATTGTCTTGGACGTAAAGTCATAGTATATATTAAGTGAAATTTGAAATATTTAGAGATAAAGGGAATAATATATGTATTTGCTGAGATTTCCTTATCTTGTATGTATGTATGTAGAAAAATTGAATGGCATATGAGAGATGAGGAGTCATTGTTAAACAGCAAATTAAAATGCAAGTTAAACAAACATCCATAATGTTAAATGGGGAAGTTAAAAAAAAGTGTGAAGTCAAATCAAGAGGCACATCACATATGCATCAAAATGAAACTGTCAAGGGCACAAAAAAGCTGAGGGACCCACACCCCAACACACATACACAACACAAAAAAAAAAAAAAAAAAAAAAAAAAAAAAAAAAACCTCAATCTTAGAAAATCTTCATTGAACAACCAATAATGCAGCAGGTGATTGAGGTCCCACCCCTCCCTATCTCCAGTATGCCATCACATTGGTCTGGTGCATAGGAAATATATTGGAGTAAGTCAAGTCTATCACTTCAATTCAAGTTCCATTACCTTTTTTCTTTTGTGTGAGCACTGAGCACAAATTTCCTTATTCAGCCCATATTAAAATTTAGCCCTCAAATTTAACATAAACATATTTTAAGTTTAATTGAGGGTAAACAAGTAAATAAGAAAATTAGTTTATTTCTGAGCTCAAGAATAGGTTAATATCAAGGATGGTCTAGTAATAGCTATTTCACTTCTAAGGGAATAGTTCATTTCCGGAAACATTGTTCCTGGAATAAAAACCATTACTAAATAATGGAATAGACATATTTCTAGGATGCTACTCCATCGCAGGCCTATTCCGTGAACCAAACATGCTGTAATTATATATTCCTTTTCACCATATCAATGTGGCAAGGAGAAAAGGGTCAAATAAACTCTTAAACGTTTTTCAAAATGGCAATTAGACCCTTGAACTTTACAAAAGTTCAATTACACACTCGAACTTGTGAAAATGAGTCAAATAAATCTAATTTACCAGTAACCAACAGGTTATCCGTAAATTATTGATGTTGACCGTCGTTAATTACTGTTCACCACCGTTCAAAAAAAAAAAATCCCGGCGACTATTTCTACCGAAGAAGACATCTCCAATGGAGAAGGGTCGTCCTCTCCAATGGAGAAGGCGACCAGATCTGGTAGCCTTCTCCATTAGAGAGGACAACCTGCTGGTCGACTTCTCCGGTTGAGACCATCTTTTTTTTTAAAAAAAAATTGTACTTCTCAAAATTTTTATTCGCCGGAATGTTGCCGAAATCTTGAATGACTGGTCATTCGAGGTGAATAACTGGCTATTGGGGTTATATGCCTCAAAATGACAAGTTCGCGTGTGTAATTGCGCTTTTGTAAAGTTCAAGGGCCTAATTACCCTTTTGAAGAATGTTTAAGGGTCTATTTGACCATTTTCTCATGTAGCGAGAGCTGATATGCAAGGTTGCAAAAATCGCTAGGCGCCCTCTAGGCGCCTGGGGACCGCCTATGGCACCTAGAGCGCCTAGGCGGGCGCCTAGAGCGATTAATCGACGCCTAGAGCGCCTAGGCGGGCGCCTAGGGTGCCTAGGTGGTCGACCGCCTAGCGCCTAGGCGCGATTTTTGCAACACTGCTGATATGTTATGTCTTCATGTGAGCTTTGTAAAAGTATATACATCGATATTTTAAGTTTGAAATAAAAGTTGAAAGTAGAGAATAAGAGTACATTATCATGACTAATCATATTCTTTGAGTTAGTCACTATAAACAAAATCAAAATTATCAAGAAAAAAGATTTGTAAGTAAATTAAATAACTGATATTTGTAGATATAGCGAAAAGATTTATGTTGGTAACCACTAAAATTCGTATGTATTTAAGATGTAGTTATTTAATCTGTTACTAAATATTTTGGTTTTTTACTATTTTATTGTAATGGACTTCAATAGTGACAAAGCACTCCCTCACAATTAAGGTGGAAGAATTTCGTGCAGTCTCATCTACACTCCCACGAGTAATTCCCATGCATTTCTATTTATATAAGGGAAAATGGTCAAATAGGCTCTCAAACTTTAACTAAAAAGTCAATTAGCTAGTCCCTTCAACTTTTTAAACGTGCAATTACACTCATGAACAATGCATTTTTGATGCAATGAAGCCCAAATACAGGTAAATGACATGCTATCACAGGTCATTGGAGATCCGATCCGACCACCTTCCGACGTTTATTTTTGGTAAAAAAGTGACTAGTGACAGATGAATGGAATGGTCGCCGGTCACGTAGAAGGTGACCCAAATATGGGTTTCCTTCTCCAGTTGAGAAGGTGACCACTGGTTGTCTTCTCCGCGGTCGACGATCACTTTTTTGCCTGAAAATATCGTTGGAAGCCTGAAAAGTGGCCGATCTTCAATGACCTATGATAACAAGTCATTTACCTGTATTTGAACTTCATTGCATCAAAATGCATTGTTCATGAGTGTAATTGAACCTTTAGAAGGTTAAAGAGGCTAATTGACTTTTTAGTTAAGTTTGAGGGCATATTTAACAATTTTCCCTTTATATAATGCATCATAAAAATTAGACATCATTAAAGTTTTTTTTTTTTTCTTGAAGTGTAGATAAGCACAAGGCCTTTAAATCATGATTTAAGTGGAAAAGTTTGAATTTGGTTTGTATTGCGCATTTCAAAAGAAAATCTAGTTGTACATGATAATATTTTTACTGACACTAATAAAACAAGATACATTAATAAATATAATACACATAATTGTATTATATATTATTTACATTATAAAAGTTTTTGGTTTTATGTGGTTAACTCATAATAATGTGATTAGATATAATTGATTAACAGTAAAGTTCATATGAAACACAAGGGTAGTAGGTATTATAAATGACACCAAATAATACAAGGGTTGATGTGACGAAAATTAATGGTACAAGTACATATTCAGGCTAGGATTTCATCAGAGTAATATGACCTAAACCTAACTATACCCAAATAATTTATCGGTCGGTCCAGAATAGACCCGGTTTTCCGGTAGATAAATGCATTTCTGGACAACCATCAAATCAAATTATGGGTGGACTTGGGGGGGAACTATTGGAGTATAATATATGATTGGAACTCCCCCAGGCCCCACACTTTGTGGGTCCCACTGCACCATCTCCCATTCTACCCTACCCCTACCCCTACCCCCTTATCGTGTTCGTGAAGTGGGGGGTGGGGTGGCAGATATGATGAATCTCTCCTAGTTATTGCGACTAGAAATTGGAAAGACGGGACAATGCATGTCACTTTCCTAGCCTTTTTTTTTTTTTCTCGTGTATTTACTTTGAAAAATATTACTTCTACTCTTACTCTTCACAAAATTTCAATATTAAGGGGGTGTTTGGTTGGATGGAAAACATTTTCCATGGAAAATGTTTTCCTAAAAGTGAAGGAAAATGATGTTTTATGTTGTTTGGTTGGATGGAAAACAAATTCCATTGGAAAAAGTTTTCCTTGAGAATGAGAAAAACAAATTCCTAACCTATCCTAGGTATTTTGTTTTCCATGGAAAAGGTTTTCCATGGAAAACCAATATGACAATTTTAGCCTCACCATTATTTATTAATTGCTCTTATTATTATTATATTATTATTGTTGTGTAGGGTTATATTTGTCATTATATCCATTATTTCTTACCATTCCAAACTCAACCAAACAATGAAATTCATATTCCCAGTAATTTATTTTCCACCAACCAAACAATGGAATCTATTTTCTTGGAATTTATTTTCCATGGAATTTCAATTCCATTTCCCTTCAAATATTTTCCAGCAAACCAAACGAGCTTGTATCTAAAAAATAAAAAATAATTAACCATTTATTGTCACATCAGACCGTAAAAATTAGAAAGTAGAAATAGACGGTTCATATAGTAGAACTCATTTTTTTTGGTTATAGCAAGATTTTGTCAAATTTTTTCATGCCACATAGGAAAAAGAGAGAAAAGAAAAAGAAAATAGTATGGTCAGAAAAATATAATACAAGAAATTTTAACGTGTCCATATTGCACGTGCACGTTGGGTGCGATTTGCCTTTGCTTTCTCTAAAAATGTGGACTCTCAATCTACACTGAGTTCAAACCTGAGACTTCTCATTTGAGGAGGCACAATTATGCCGCTCGACCACAAAGCTTTTGGCAGAATAAGTAGATAGTAAAGAAGGATATAGATCATTCTGTTAGGACTACTATTATTGATTGATTGATGGGATAATAATGAAAGTCGTAATTATTGGAACAATTGCAATTTTATTCATGAATTATTAGGCCACGATAATGATTCCAGTTTGGTTATTTATAGTACAGGAATTTCATTTAATGTTGTGCGCGTTGTTACGTGAATCATAATATATATATATATATATATATATATATATATATATATATATATATATATATATTTCAAATGTGTCCTTAGATACGACATAATTTCAGAATACACCAACAGTGTAAGGGAAACACACCACAATAAAATGTAAAAAAATATCAAAAAATACACAACAGACCCAAAAAATACACCATATAATTCACCACACCTCAATGGTGTATTTGCGAACACTGTATGGTGTTTTTACTCACACCTAATGGTGTCTTTTTGGTAATGCGTACCTAATTTGTGTGTGTTTTTGTGGTACATTTTCCTAATGTTGATGGTGTATATTTGTTGAACTATTGGTGACGCCGCACCTAAGGACGTTGCCGCATGCACTTGAACCTTACTCTCTCTCTCTCTCTCTCTCTCTCTCTATCTCTATATATATATATATATATATATATATATATATATATATATATATATATATATATATATGAAAAAGTTCATGTAACAATCCTAAATTCTGAGATATTTAAAATTTATAAAATAAAGAAAAAACCATTGATTGAATCCCAAACAATGCATAAAGCTAATCATAAGTGTCGGGGTGCTATGCCACACCTAGGTTTGAGAGCCCAGGTGCACAGGCTAACTAAGCATAATAAATCCTTAATTTAATACTCAAATACAATCCCAATGCACGCAGGCCAACTACTAACCTAAGGCTAATCAAGCTAAGTCCAAGGCTCTGACTAGCGCGCTCCGAAGCTAATGCTCATCACCTGAAAAACATTCGGTGTAACAACCGTCAGTGAATAATGCTGGTAACCCACTCCAACGCGTTAAGTACAATATAGGTAGATATAAGAAACTCATTTTGAAACGGGAATACATATATACTTACGAGACTCTAATTTAAATCCAATATCAAGACTCAAGACATATTTAACAGACTCAACATTATAGAATAATCATACAAACTAACAGACATCCAAATGCACACACAACAAGACGGGATAGGCAGACAAGCACACGAATAACAAGTAGAGGCAACGAAGGCACTCAATATAATCAATTAGCAAGCAGTCAACAAAGCACACAATTCATCCTCTAACCTTATACCAAGTTCCAACCTTGTAGCTCCCCTCCGTCCTTATATCAATTCCAACCTATACCTCTAGGCCACCCTTATATCACCACCCCTTATGCCTCCGGACAACTACATGCCCCCACCGATAAACCACCTATCAACCACCAACATATCAAGATGGTGCCGCAGTGCCATTTAATGATCCGCACCTCTAGTGCCAATATAAAGGGGTTAGCGCATATAGCTCTAACATGACACAACATCACTTATAACCTGACACATGCTCAACGACAAGCTAGTCGAAGGGTGGGTGTGTGCCTTCAGCACAGTCACTGCTATGGCCTGTACCTTTAGTACAATGACTGGGTACAAGTGGTGCCAACCGCCAACAATTCATTTCCACCAATCACAATCACAACCTCAACATCATTATCATCATCAGTCACACTGGCTATTGCGCAATGACCTCGATACTCATCACCATTCAATCAATCAACACATAATCACACAACAATCAAGGCAAAACAACAACGACACGTATTACACATAAATTCCTAAAATGATACCTAAAACACCAAACGAAACACATACACGACAAACGGGGTACAACGGGACACGGGGAAACACCAAACGGGAAAAAAAATACCACGAACCACACACCTTTTTTCAGCGAGTGGAGGACCACCCGCCGGCGGCGGTTCACA
The DNA here is from genome assembly GCF_001879475.1 of Ipomoea nil. NCBI lineage: Eukaryota > Viridiplantae > Streptophyta > Magnoliopsida > Solanales > Convolvulaceae > Ipomoea > Ipomoea nil. The sequence continues at coordinate 58,223 of NW_017617745.1, read as the reverse complement.
ATCCAGCGGGTGCTCGGCGGAAATCGGGTAAGGGGGCAGCGGGTAGGTGGCGGGCACCCCTGCGCACTACCCCCCACTGACTCACAGGCAACTTTTGGTCCCGGGATCACTCGTGGAACCCGAAATCATGTCCAAACACATTCAAACACATAATGACAACACTACGTATTCAATAAAAAAAATTAACGGGGTTAAACCAAGAATTACACTGAATACGTTCTAACACGATTCCTAAACATGCCAAGACTCCACTATAATCAAATAACAGTTCAGGAGCATCCGGAACCACAAGAATATCAAGACATCTATATGCAAAGTCCTAAACACAAGTCCTAGGCTAGACTCAACACCCGATCATGCATAATCCCACCCAAATATTCCCCAAACATCATAATACGAGTTTCACGATATAACCCTAGGGCTCTAGACATAATCAAAATACAAGATCATTCATATAATCAATCATAGTATCAAGAACATCAATATTATCACATAAACACAATATAGACCCTAAGCAAGGCTCTATCAAGACTCAATCACAGAATTACACATACGATTATCAAAGGAGCCAATGAATAAGATATAGCAAGGAAAATAGGTTTTTTCGAGACATGGGTTACCTCTTAGCCCTAATCAATATCCTTGGTTACTAAGGTTCTTCTCTAAGATATTCTTCCCGTGGATTCCCCTGCGTTTGGTGGCAGGGGGATTCCTCTGTAGGTTTCTCTCTGGGAATATCTTGTGTGGTAGAATTAACTGTGGTAGGGTTTTTAAATGCTTCCTAAGTCTTTATATATAGATTCAGGAGTCCTAACTAAGGTCTTAATGGTAAGGGTCCACTTATCCTATTCCTTATAGGATTAAGGACTTGGTTAAGGATAAGGGTCCATGGTCCATTGTGTACTATGCTGATCAATTGATGGGAATTCTAGTCTAATTAAATCATTCTTAGTTATATGGTAACGAGATTAATTAAATAATTAATCCGGATACAGAGGCCATAATACGGGGTGTTACAGTTCAAATGCGGCGAGACCCTCCCGTGCAGTGGTTTCCAGAATACACCAATAGTGTTAACAATATGCACCAATAGTGTAAGAAAAATACACAACAATGAAATGCAAAGTTACACCAAAAAATACACAACACACCCAAAAAATACACCATATACCTCCATACTAGAAATGGTGTATTTCTGAACACTGTGTGATGCTTTTAGTCATATCTAATGGTATGTTGTTGGTAATTTGTGTGTGATTTTGTAGTGCATTTCATAACATTGATGCTGTGTATTTTGCTTAACTATTGGTGTATTCTGATAACCGCCGCACGATCGCACTGGAGAGTCTCGCCGCACAGGAACTCGAATATTTATATATATATATATATATATATATATATATATATATATATATATATATATATATATATATATATATATATATATATATATATATATATAGTCGAGTACCAGTGCGGCGAAACCGTATCAAGGATCCTTATTCGTGAGATGGGTCGGGTCCATTCAAATCAACATGAAAATGTCATACTTATATGCGCAAATGTCATACTTGCTCAAATGTAATACTAATCAGAAATAAAATTTTTGTTTATAAGGAAAAATATAATACTTTTACATTTTGATGTAAAAGTATTATATTTTCCATCAAAAGTATTACATTTTTCATAATAAGTAATGTTGGCAAGTGACCTTTACTTATAAGGGAAAATATAATATTTTTGAGGAAAAATGTAATACTTTTAAATCAAAATGAAAAAGTATTACATTTTTATCTTGACCCAACTCGTCTCATGGTGAGACGGTTTCAAACAAGTTTTTGTCTCTCTCTCTCTCTCTCTCTCTATATATATATATATATATATATATATATATATATATATATATATATATATATATATATATATATATATATATATATATATATATATATATATATATATATATATATATATAGGTTCGAATGTAGTTGGTGCGCCCATGTGCGGTTGTGCGGTTAAATCTGAGCTATTGATCTTGCTTAAATCAACGTCTAGGATTACCAAAATTTTTATAAAAAAAAAAAAAAACGCAATGGCAATTTGGTAATGTTTGCATCTAGGTCAAATTTAAGGTGCGTGGTTTTTTTACTTAATGTGAGTATTTGTTGAAACTTATGGTGCATGGTTTTCCTTCTTAAAGTCCATGGTTTTTGTGCTTAAGGTTCGTGGGTTTTGTGCTTAAGGTATGTGGATTTTGTGCTTAAGGTGCGTGAGTTTTGTGCTTAATCTGAGTAGTTGTTGAATCTTAAGGTGCGTGATTTTCCTTCTTAAGGTGCGTTGTTTTCCTTCTTAAGATGCGTGATTTGTATGCTTAAGGTGCGTCAGTTGTGTCAAACTTAAGGTGAGTCATTTTAAAACCTTAGGTACGTGGTTTGTGTTCTTAAGGTGCTTCGTTGTATGGTTAAGGTGCATGGTTTGTATACTTTAAGCTGCGTGATTTGTGTTTTTAAGGTGCTTTGTTTGTGTGCTTAAGGTGCGTGATTTGTGTACTTAAGGTGCACCATTTTAATGCTTAAGGTGCGTCAACCGTACAACCGCACTTAAACCCTTCCATACATATATATATATATATATATATATATATATATATATATATATATATATATATATATATATATATATATATATATATATATATATATATATATATATATATATGTATATATAGTGAAAGGTTCCTGTGCGGTTGAATACTTCCCGTGCGGTTGATTAATGTGCGTGAGATTTGTACTCAATGTGCGTGAGTATCGTGTTTAATGTGCGTGAATGTGTAATGTTAATATGCATGAGTTTTGTATTTAAGGTGTGCGAGTCTTGTTCCTAAGGTGCGTGAGTTGTTTGCTTAATGTACGTGATTGTGTTCTTTATCCACTGCTGTGAAAATTATGTGCATCCACTGCTGCATTTTCTTTTTGTTTTTGTTTCGAAGTGGTGGAGGAATGAATTTTGTCTTGTTTTGCTTTGCATACTAAGGGGCTGCTAATGAGAGCGAAGCTGCTAATGAGCTCGTAATTTTCTGTTCTGCTTCCTTATGAGCTCGTAATTCTGAACTACTCACGCACATTAAGTACAAATATCAGGCACATTAAACACAAGACTCAGACACATTAAGTACAAAACTCACGCACATTAACATTACACACTCACGCACATTAAGTACAAAGCTCGGGCACATTAAGCACAAGACTCACACACATTAAGTACAAAGCTCACGCACATTAATCAACCGCACGGGAAGCAACAAATGCACCTGATCCATTCCCTATATATATATATATATATCTGTGTGTGTGTGTGTGTACACACACACACACACACACACACACACACACACACACACACATATATATATATATATATATATATATATATATATATATATATATATATATATATATATATATATATATACATATATGTTCAGGTTCAGGTGCATTTAAGTGTTTCCCATGCGGTTGTGCGGGTGATTAATATGCGCGAGTTTTGTACTTAATGTGCGTGAGTCTTGTGCTTAATGTTCGTGGGATTTGTGCTTAATGTGCATGAGTGTGTAATGTTTAATGTGAGTGAGTTTTATACTTAATGCGCGTGAGTCTTGTGCGTAATGTGCATGAGTTTTGTGCTTAATGTGCGTGAGTGTGTACTTAATGTGAGTTGTTGTTGAAACTTTAAAGTGCATGAATTTTATGCTTAATGTGCGTGAGTTTTGTGCTTAATGTGCGTGAGTCGTGTGCTTAAGGTGCGTGACTTTTGTACTTAATGTGCGTGACTGTGTACGTACTTAATGTGAGTTGTTTTTAAAACTTAAGGTCCGTGTGTTTTTGTGCTTAACATGCGTGAGGCTTGTGCTTAACATGCGTGAAACTTGTACTTAACATACGTGAGGCTTGTGCTTAATATGCGTGGGGTTGTGTTCTGGAGGTGTTTTGTTTGTGTGCTCAATGTGCGTATGTTATGTACTTTAAGTGCGTCAGATTAATGCTTAACATGCGTCCACCCGCACAACTGCACGGGAAGCCTCAAATGCACCTGATCCCTTCCCTATAGGGGGGCTTCAAGTAAGAACCACTGCTTAGGTAAGAACATAAGAACTAATCCAAGCCTTTGAATTTAATCCAATCAATGGTTAAGATTAGGTAATCACTTATAAGGAGGTCATTAAAATAAATATTAAAAAGGATACAAGAGTAATTTCGACCAACCAACAATTATAAATTAATATTATATTTGAATTGATTCCAATAATTTAGGAAAAGAAGATGATGAAGGACTCCACTTGAACTGCAATCCTGCGATCGTCTAATCTGCTCCAAGATCCTATACTGGCCAGCATATGTGAATTACTGACGACCGTGTGCATCCGAAGGCAGATAAAGTCCAGCAACAATTGAAGTTTGCTGGAGAGAATGATGGCAAGAGAAGACCACGAAAGTAAGAGTACTATTTCAATGCCTACCCATGTTTGTATTTGATTTTTGAATTCAAAGGAATTGGTAACGATGGGTTTTAGAATTCAATTAGATGAAATATAAATTCCCATATTGTTGCGTGCAAATGCATGTGGAGTCGCGATCCTTAATGTGCACCCAATTGGGTCTGGAATTTTGATGAACACAGACAAATTGTGCTGTGATGGCACACCCTACGACGCTGAAGTACACAGACAAGCCTAGACATCTTTGGCTATGTGCACACACATTATAATGAGAGTGCACATATGAAAATCAGGAGTAACCATGTGTGCACAGACATCCCAACGGAAGTGCACATAACGAATTATGAGAACGGAGCATAAGTGCACATAACGAATTATGAGAACGGAGCATAACTGTGACCTTTTACAAATCTTAATATCCGTAGTTGTGATGAGCATGTGTGCACGTATACGGATATGATTGTGCCAAACAAGCTTGTGTAACACAGTGGTTATAATGTTAGTGCCACACTAGTTAACTATATATTGAACTAATAATTTTACAGCGCTCCACAAGTGAAGACAACTCAACAAGGAGTGCAACCGGGTGTTTGATGAATATCTCTCCCTGTTCAACGAAGTACTGGACTCCAGAGTGTGATGAGGACAAAAAGCCTTTTCGTGGGTCAGTGATTCACTAGTTTGGAAGCAGGAATTGAGTTTTACAAAACTTACGCAACTACTATTGGATTTGATGTGCGACGGGCGACCGACGGTACAATACAAACAGGTAAAGCCCACACTCTACACCCCCATATGTTCTTATGTGTGCATATGTTGTTACTTGGTGTGTGCACACTCGCAATGCGAAACATGCACACACACCCCTAGAGCCTGCAGCACTGTGGTAGACTATGCCTACATGATGTTGACTACATGCACTCCCACACTTTATTCTGCTCTTTTGTTTATTTTAAATTCCATACGGTCTCAAGTGTGCTAGAAACAGTGGGCAGTTATATTCATTCAGGGTGTTTGCTATGTGCACATAGGAAGAGCATGGGGTGTGCACGTGCCAATTCTGGGTAGGTGCACACACCCAGAGCCAATTGTGCACACAGCTCCCCAGAATGTGAAGCAGATTGATATGCTGTGCCTTTGTGTTATCTAGTGTGTGCAGAAACCTAGAGTTTTTTGCGCGTTGATTTTTTCCGACTTTAATGAGTAACTTACCACAGAAATTGTATACACTATATCTTGACTGCAGGTACGAGTTAATGTTTGTGCTATTCACCGGTGTGGATCACCACAAGAAGAGCATGACATTCGCAGTAAGATTAATTTCCGGAGAAGAAGTGGACTCCTACAACTTGCCGCTCGAACACTTCAAAGATGCAATGGGGAAAGTCTCAGCACGCATAGTTACCGACCAAGACCCCCTGCAATGAGAGCCGCAATGGCGAGAGTTTTACGGACAAAAAATCACAAACCGAAAAAGCGTGACTAATTGAATGAACCCATGCGCTGTAACTGTGCACATAAGACCTATAGTGTGTGCGTGACAGAGTTACTGCACTACAATTTTTTATACATTCTTTATTAGTCTATTTGTGTACGAATAATTGACTACCCACTTGATTTTACATAGCTATATACGTGCTGGCGTGAATTCCTGGAAGAAAAACTGTTTGAGATTGTGTGTTTCAAGAAGATATAGAACAGGGCAGTGTGCACCTGGGGTAAACCAAGCGTGCCATAACAGACTAACAACTTGATTTAACATAGTCATATACAGACACCATGAAAGCTGCCATTGGATGCCTCGTCCACAAACCACAAGCCACACGCCAGAAAGCGTGACTAATCGAATGAACACATGCGCTACAATTTTGCACCTGAAAACAGTATTATGTGCCTGTCTGAGATTCTACACTACAAACGGTGCACGCGTGGACCCTACGACACCAAGAGACCACAAACGGTGAAAATGTGCACCTTTTAACAATAGTGTGTGCATGACAGTGTTACTACACTATAGTTTTAAAATCGATTTTGGCATATACACTGTAACACTCCAAATTTCTAAAACCTTATAATTAAATGCTTAACTTAAATAAAGCAACTAAACATTCACATAAATTTACTAATCATCGAATAAGGAGTGTCACCGCCACAATCACCATACACGGCGACTGCACAAGCTAAAAAGGAACTAACCATTCATAACCTACTAAATTAAAGTAACTTGGGGAAAAGTAACCTGGTGTCTATCACCAACAAAACGAAAGATGTCTACATCCATAATCTCAAAAACAACGGTAATAGATCAACAAATCAAGGCCCCTACTATCACCCTTGTGCATTTCACAATCCCATGCATACACTGATTGCCCCAAGAAGGTCTCCATGTGCCGCATAGCAAAGACTCCACAATCCACTTTGTTATGCGCAACGCACCAAGGCATCTGCATCCTTCTAGGGATAATCCTTCGTACAACAACCCCATACCATTCATCAACCACATCATCAAGGAACACTGACAAAAAGTCTTTTTGACAAAGCGCCCACATCGTTAGGAAGCAATGAAAATAAAATGAACAACAAATACCTTGTTTCAGGTTACAAAAGACGGAATATAAAAGCATTAAACAACTGTGTGAGCATTTAAAAGTATCAGTGTGTGCCATACTGTGCAAACATATAGTAAACGTGACTGTTAAGGTTAAAACGGCGTGCGCTAAAGTGTACAGGTGTGTGCCAAACGTAAAAAATGTACCAAGATTACATTATTCAAAGAAACCCAACGGTAGGGTTGCTCTTTCAATTGGAATACCAAGATTTAGTTGAACTTATATGTTACATGATTATAACACCTAAATGTTTGCCAGGTTATTGCTGACAACGTTGGAGACAATGTTGGAGATATTGCTGGAATGGGATCAGACTTGTTTGGATCATATGTAGAATCTTCTTGTGCAGCCCTTGTTGTAGCTTCAATATCTTCCTTTGGCATCAACCATGAGTTTACAGCTATGTTATATCCTCTTCTTGTCAGTTCCATGAGCATTCTAGCTAGTTTGTTTGTCCACCACCTCTTTGCTACAGATTTCTTTGAATTCAAGGCTGTAAAGGAAATTGAGCCAGCATTGAAGAAGTAACTCATAATCTTCATCGTCCTCACGACAGTTGGCATTGGTATTAGTACTTGGATTGCTCTTCCATCGTCCTTCATAATTTTCAACTTTGACAAGAAGAGTATATAAACATAGCTGTAAATCTTGGGCCTGCACTCCCAAAGAACAACACGACAAAGCACTCCAAAAATCAAAATACATTAAAAAAAATGAAAGGTTTACCGATGGAAACAACACCAAAAATAAAATAAATGGAAACCAAAACCACGATAGACACGAACGAACTGGAGACAAGCAAAATCAAACAAATATACAACTCATATAGCATTAAAAATACACACAAAACGCACAGAAATCCGAATTTTTTAATATAAAAAATGAAAAATGAAAAATGAGGAAACCGACATCGAGCAGCGGCCAACCTCGTCGCCGGACGTGGGCGCTTAGGGTTCCGATCATCATTGATGGCCATCTCAGACGGGAACTCAAGCAGGAATGACGGGCAGTGAACATGCGTCAAAGATGAAGCTGCGAATGAGTCCGGAAGACTACCACCTACGGTGTACAAAACCCAACCAAATCTAAATAGCGAAAAATCTGCGCTATAATCTCCCCTACGCACGCACGTGCACTTGGACTTACTATAATACCCCTACACGCCCATATAAACCCTTAGCCAGCGTAAAAACCCAAATTAAAAATAATTAAACACACACCATTGATTGATTGAAATAAATGACTTAGATTAGTTCCTACATTCCTACCTAAAGACGGGTTCCTATGTGATTCTTATTATATATATATATATATATATATATATATATATATATATATATATATATATATATATATATATATATATATATATATATATATATAGATTTTGAATCCAGTGAGACCCTCCCTATTCAGGTGAGATCATGAGATCCGATCTTGAGCATCCATTTTAATATTTTAACGGTTGTGATTTATATGCTTTTTTAAAAATTGACTGCTATGTAATATACTTGGGGGTAGGGATGTAATTTCACATATGCATTTATTTTCTTTCCTTTTAGAATTTTATTTTGACAATTTTATTTTCCTTATGTGTGTGGGTTATTTTGAGTCCATCCATTCTTCTCGGTAGCATCGCAGAGAGAGAAGACCTCCAGCAGCAATTTCCATTCCTTCGCCTCGTCGCCGTAGCTGTTGATTCTCCATGGCCAGCTCCTCCACCAGATGGTCAAAGCGTCGGAGGGGTGCTTCTTCTGGTGTTGCTCAAGGTATTTTCTACTCCTTTGCTTATTTATTCTTAGTTTTATTTGGATTTTTTGGTTTTAGGTTGGTGTGGCGGGGGGGGGGGGGGGGGGGGGGAGGGGGGGAGTTGAGTGGGTTTGGTGTGGGTTCAGTGTGGCAGGGGGTGGCGTGACTTTCCGGCGGTTAGTGGGTTCGTTTATGGCCTTTTTTTTAGGTATGCGGCGCCTGCATTGGCCGGCGATATCAGGCGGCCTGTTGTGGCGGTGGTGTTGGGCTTCCGGGTGGGAGTTGTGGTGGGTGTTCCGGTGTTGGTCTATTGCAGTTGGGATTGTACCCTGGTTTTTTTTCGACTTGGGAATGGGGTGTGTGTAGCAGGAGGGGGGCTTGTGATTTTGCAGCATTTTTTTTTTTTTTTGGTATTTGGCTTGTGCAATGCAATGTTCTGGCGTGTGCGCTTAACTATGCCTTGATTTTTTGGTATTACCAAGTGATAATGTTGTTGACACGGTAGATATGGTTGTACTTATTCCACGGGCCAATGATATTGAATCTCCCCCTCGTCCTGCCCAATCTGATCCGGCATCGGATACTTCGGATAATGACTATGATGCAGATGACCTGGCAATATTTCTAGTTCGGGATTTTTTTTTTTTTTTTTTTTTGTGTTCTTGGATTGTAAGATTATGGTTGTATGTGCGTAGACGAACATCAGTATTGTGTTTGATTAAGAATATTTTGTTACTTTGAGTGAGCAAGAATTTTTTACGTTTTTCTAAATTCATTTTAGTACAAGAATGCAAAATATTTGATAATGTGATTTTTTACGATAGTGTGTGCATAGTTGTGTGTAGGCGTGTGCATTTTACTGTGGTTCTATATATTATTTTGATTTTCGGGTTGCATAGCCGAAAGTCTCTACAGGTCAGTGTGTGGCCGTATTCTGACATTTATTTGTTTTGTTATTTTTTGCAAACAAAATTAATATCATGCGTGGTGGGGAATTTGAGGAGGGTTTTCTTCATGTGTTTGTTTGTGTACGGTGGTGCGTACTAATTCATATGTGAATATATTAATTTCTCTCTTTTACTAGTTCGGGAATTTTTTTTTCCTGTGTTCTTGGGATGTAAGATTATGGTTGTGTGTGCGTAGACGAACATTCGTATGTGCATAGTACTGTAACTGTGCTTTTGTCATGACGATGGTATTTTTATGTATTTGGTTTTGTGTTTGATTAAGAATATTTTGTTACTTGGAGTGAGTGTGAATTTTCCACATATTTCTAAAGTCATTTTAGTACAAGAATGCAAAATATTTGGTCCTGTGATTTTTTTTTTTTTTACGATAGTGTGTGCAGAGTTGTGTGTAGGCGTGTGCATTTTACTGTGGTTGTATATATTATTTGACTTTTACTAAATTGTTGAAATAAATGTACTCAATATTTTTTTAACAATTCAAACTAATTTAAAGTAAATTCAAGCACTTACAAATTCTTAACATTTAAACATGGAAGCTTATATATTTTTTTAATGTACCCAAAAATTTCACACGACTACACACAACACGCACACACTGTGGTTATACCCACACGCTCAACGCTTATGCATTCATGTAATAAAATTAATTACGAAATACAAATAAAATTCATGCTCACTCTTAGAAACCATTTTCTTAATCAAACGCAAAACCAACTACATTATAATCACATCGACATGCCAAAACCAACAGTAATATGCACACGCCTACATACAAACTTGCACACGCCTAAGCATATACACGCGCACAGGGTTGTTCAAAATAACATAAACAAATATTTAGAATGCACATACCAAATTGGCTTGTATCCATACGTGAAACTCTGATCTTTTCTGGTTTCCAGAGCTCCATACGTGTTCTAACTCTTATCCAGCTTTGTAAACAATTTACTAGTAGTTCTTTCCATTGATATAACACCTAATATTAAGGTAATGATATCAATTTAATTACAACAAAAAATACATATAATACTCCAATTACATTTTTATCCTTCATATTTAAAACGATCCTTAATTACTTTATATTTTCCATTCAATCTCATCCACCCATTGGGAATGTATCAATGAGTGTGACGAGATCTCATGATCTCATTTAACATAGGGGTTGCACCGGATTCGAAGCATATATATATATATATATATATATATATATATATATATATATATATATATATATATATATATATATATATATATATTATTCGTTCGGCAAATTATTGTGTGGACCATAGTCCACATAATGTTTTGTGGACCGTAACAAAAATTACATTTTTAATATAATAAATGTACATTATTTTTGTACTGTATGTACATTATATAATATAATGTACACTCATCACAAAAATAATGTATATCCCCTGAACACAATGTATATTATTTTTATACTGAATGTACATTATTTTACAATATACAGAATATGATCTATACAACTTGTGTGGACCATGGTCCACACAATAATGATTGATATTATTCGCCTTTCATTTTCAAAGCAAGCTAATTATGGAATAACATAAGGTTATTATTATCCCTTAATATTTTTTCAATTTAAAATATTTACAAATTTCCTATAAATGAATTAGCGGTCAAGAGTGATAAAGTTTTCATCAAAATAAGGGCATTTTAAATATTTAAAACTGAGCCAACTATTATATATGTAGTGTAATGACACCTCTATTCAGGGACGGAGTCAGAAATTCTGTTGAGGGGGGAAGAGGGCGAAGAAGTAGGGACGGATTCAGAAATTTTTTTTAATAAAGTAAATATTAAAAAAGCAATTTAAAACACTATGTTAATGCCAAGGATTCGAACCACCTTTATTATAGCTAAACATGTACTCTATCAACTAATCTAACTCATTTCTTGTTGACATTTAGTAATTTTTTTATACTAATACTAAAACATATACTATATATACATATATACATACAAAGGTTATATATGGGATGGGGGTGGGGCAGCTTCCCCCTGCTCTCCTTTAGCTCCGTCACTGTCTCTATTACCATTCTAAATGGGTGTTCATAGGATCGAATCCCTGTAGTGGAGACATTAATTCTTTGGTAAATCTAAAAGCAAAAATGTTTTTAAATCGACAAATAACAATAAAATAAACCAAAGTCGAAATTAAAATGTAGATATTATACTATACTATATAAAGTAATATTTTTTAATATAGTTATTAAGTAAATAAGAATAAAATGGGTTTATACACACACAAAAAGTTTACAAGGACCATAGACACTTGCATCAATAGTATTAGGTAAAATCGTTTATACTTCATTAGTCTCATTTTACTTGTTTTATTTATTATTTATTAGTCAAATTAATTATTTCTTCTTCATTTTTATTTTTAATTTTTAAAATTGATTTTTTTTATATATATAATAGTAGTTTTAATTTATAAATCTAATAAGCCATTAAAGTTAGACCCCTAACGGTAACTAAAAATGTTGATATAATTATTTGTTGAAATAAATTAAATGGTTCATATTATTTTAATTTTAATATTTTTTTCGTATTTGACCCTCTATTATTTCATTTACTTTTCCTAAATACCATTGTATTCCGTCAGCGTAAAATTTAGTAACGGAATATTTCGTTAACTATTTATTATTAATTTTCATAAGGAAGGTCATATGTTCGAACCCCATCCCAATCAAAATTGACATAATTGTTAAACATATACGACTATGAATATGTTAGTGTATTAAAAAAATACAATATAAATTTAACATGAACTTTGGTCAATTAATTAGAATCATTTTAATTAGATAGTCAAAAATGTATGAATCTATAAAAACTCTTCTTATCCTACAACTATAAATAAGAACTCTCATTCGTCCTGTAATAATCATGTAAACACCTAGGAGACAATAAAAGCCCTCCATGAAGATCATGTCATGCATGTTGATCCAAACCTCCATTGAAGATCAAGTCATTTGAGTCCGAAGGTCCTTCAATGAAGAACAAACATATAAACTCTTCTTTAAAGATCAAGTCACTTGAGTTCCATAGGCCCTTCACTAGAATATTCAAGGCATCTAAATAAAGAATTAGAGTATTACACAGAGATCTTGTACCAGCATCCTATTTGTAATTAAAATTTTGAATTTTAATAGGTAATTCAATTTCCTTTCTTCACAAATGGTATTTGACGTCTTTGTATAAAATATTTAAGCCAAAAATCATTGCAATAATCCGAAGCATAATGTCAACATCGGATGCTTGTAGATTGCTATATTTATGTAAGCAATAGTGATGATTATAAAAAAGCATGTAGTGGCAGGGAATTTACTAATATGGACAGTGGTGGCACTATTTTGAGGTAGTCACTAATAATTGCACACAAGGTCCCCTACAACAACATAAATTTGAAGACTTTTCATTGCTCCTACTTAATTTGGTGGATGGCATAAATTGTGAGATATCTCAACAAAGACAAATGTATACTTCCATTTTTATCATAAGTAGGATTTCAACGCAAATACTTTCAACTTATTTTAAATTGGTTGATAAATTGAGCTATCTCGTTAATAATGTATATACAAAGATACTGGATCAATAAAGATAAAATTATTTGTCTTAAAGACTCACTCTTAATGTGATAAAATGGTAGAAGCTAAAGGTAAATCACATTACTTAGCAGCTTTTTAGGTGAAAGGACTGGTATCTGATACCTACAAAAAGTCATCTCACATTATAATAATCTTACATTTTTACTCACAATTTACCCCAGGGATCACCTGAGTATTCTTAGATGGATACTTGGCTTGTGAATCAAGTCTACATCCATGGCAGAGGATGATTGAAACCAGGATATGTTGATGGGGATGGGACCCAGCCCTCCAGTCGGTTTCAAATAATTATATTCCTCTTTTGAGTGTACAGGACAAGCTGACACATGGACCACCATTTTTGCTCCAATGAATCCACAGGAAAATGATCATCTCCTACCTAAGGATAAACCCTGTCATTAGTGTGTGTGTGCATGTATACTAATAGTGTTTACTTGTTTTTTTGTTTCTTTCCTTTTTTTTTTTTTTTTTTTTTTTTTTTTTAAATATGTAATGAAATTACGGGGAGTTAAAGAATATCCCCATCTTATCAATTATGATATAAGTGTGTTCAAAAGGAAAATATAATAACCAGCTTGGTTGACGTGAGCGGTCGTGCACTCTCATCCCTTAAGAGAGGTCAGGAGTTTAAACCCCATTTCGTATGGAAAAATCAATTGGACCGACTTGGTGCGAATAAAGATTAGTTTGAGTATGGTACTGATTTAAAGGTGTCTCCTACAATTTGGGTCGGCTGTGGGAATAAAGATTCACTGCTGAAAATTATCGAATTTCCGACCACTTGAAAATGATCTTAAATCAATAAATCAAGTCGAAAGCCTTGTTCCGACCACTTTTGGTAGCCGGAAAAACCTTTGTTGCTATTTCCAATGACTTTTTGCTTTCGACTTGATTTAAGATCACTTTCAGGTGGTCGAAAATTTTATAATTTTCAGTGATTAGTCTGAGTATGATACTGATTTAAAGATGTCTCCTACAATTAGGAGATGACATTTCATGGCCTGACAAAAAATAAAAAAGAAACAACTAAGTACTAGATTCTCCAATATTTTTGTCAAATGTGAGATAGGGAAGATGATTCTATTGCTTATATAGTCAAATAGGAAAAATTTTTTTAAAAAAAAGAATAAAAAAATAAAGTAAATAAAAATGGGATGATTATTGGTAGTGGTAGAAGATGGGGAATGCGTATAACAGAGCGGAGCCGAGCCGAGCTGAGCCGAGCCGAGAAGGCGGAGGTGAAGCAAACGATAAGGTTAAGGTGGGTGGAGAGTGGCGAGACAGAAGAGAGTGGAGTTCACGTGGGGAAGAACATGAGAGAAGCGTGGAAGTAAAAACCCTTTGCCCCATAACTCACGTGGACCAAACATGTCGTGCTGGTAGACACGTGGTCTCAGATATCCATAGGCCCCATTTATTATTCTCATCAATTATTATTATTTTTTTCTTCCAATATTTTAAGGTTTTATTTATTTTTATTAATTAATGGTTAAAATGCAGTGTAATTATTTTTATTTTTCTTTTTAAAAAAGTGGGGCCCAACAACATCCAGCCGTGCGTGTCATGTTGTCACTTGGTTGCCCGACACGACCTCTCCCTACAATCATTTGAACTCCTTCCTTCAATCACTCCTCTTCCGGCCCCACACCTTACCCTCACTCTCCGATCCCCCCTCCCACCACCCCACTTTTTATTTATAATTACTGTATATATATATAAAATAAAATATTAATCACCATATAATTACATTTTTTAATGTGGTAAAATGTCACATCACAAAATGTAATTGTTACATAAAAAAAAAAGATTATTTTGAGTAATAAATGTAGAGATATGTAAGGCCATTTGCACGCCTGCAATTCTTCTCATTGCAAATCCTAGTTGCCTCTTTTTTTCTTTTTTTTTTTCTTTTTTCTTTTTTCCTATAAATCAGAATTGTAACTTTTGCAATTCCCGTGTCTTGTATTTTTTTTCTTATATTATTAAAATATTCTTTGTATTATTATTATTTTATTGATTAAAAATGATGTTTTTATAAGGCAATGTGAAAGTATGACGACTTTTAAAAGATGAGAGAAAATTACATGAGTGAAGAGTGAAGAGTGATTAATTATAAATTTATTAATAGAGTTAATACCCAAAATCATCCTCGACTATAGTGGTTTTTCTCAATTTCGTCCTAAACGACTTTGGTGACCTAATATCGTCCTAGACTTTTGTGTTTCGCTCAATTTAATCCCAGACTTTTGTATTTTTTGCTCAATTTAGTCCCTCATTTGTTATTCTGTCCATTTGGTGTTAAATAAATACACAATTCAATAATTTTAATATTGGCATCTCTTTACTCATAGACATGTGAACTGCGAAATTCTTTTTTTTTTTAATGAATTACTCCCAGAATTACTCCTAAAACTGCGAATATAAAATTTGATTTGCAGGTCCGGGAGTAATTCTGGGTGTAATTCGTACAAGAAAAAGGAATTTCGCACTTCACAGGTTGAAAGTAAAGAGAGATCAATATTGACATTACTGAATTGTCCCTTTATTTAACACCAATTTGACGGAACAACAAATGGAGGACTAAATTGATGAGCGAAACACAAAAGTCTGGGACGATATTAGGTCACCAAAGTCGTTTAGGACGAAATTGAGAAAAACCACTATAGTCAAGGACGATTTTGGGTATTAAATCTTTATTAATATGACATTTTGAAAGTGACAGAAATTTTATTGATGCAGGTAGTCTAACAATTACCTTTAAAAAAATTTAATTGTTAACCAAAATTTACCGTTATGAAGTCTTCTAATATTGTACATATAATGTTACATTATAAAAATAAAAAGTTGTGACCTTGTGCTCAGATGATATGTAGTGACCTCTCCCATGTGGGAGGTCATGAGAAAGTATAGCCTAAGTGGAGGCGCTGTTGACTCCGTGTGCTTTATTAGGTTGAGAAAGTATTGACGAGCTGTCGTAGGCTCCCAAATTAAAACCTTACAAACGTAGTAGCGGGAGTAAGGATCGATCCCACGAGGAGTAACTAGTTTAAAATATGTGCTCAAATTAAAGGAAGGGGGGTTTGGAATATATCGAGAATAAAGATAAATTAAAAGAGAATTTAAATAAACAAGTAATTTAATTGAACGAATAAAGCAATGAAAATAATATATCGAAAACACTTATAATAAGAAACCTTGGTTAGTAAAGATCCACCACCGAAATTCAACACTGATCATTGATTAATAAAGTAATTAATATGCAATTGAATATTTGTCGTGAAATTATTTCATTTCTGTTTTCCCTTAGTTGTAGGTAAATAAAGCACAAGCGGTTTAATTACCCCTAACTACTAAATAATCTAAGACAAGCGCTATAGATTTAATTTAATAGCAGCAATAGGAACTAGGAAAACCGACAAACTAAATAACACAAGCACAAGCGGTTGCATTTAATTTAGGAAAATATTCTACCCGAGACCAATATCACTAAGCCGTCAATAATTAACCTCAGTTGCTACTGAATATTAGAATAATTTGTAGCACAACATTATCTAATATAGCAAATAATTATATCAAATAAATAACTAGTAGGCCTCCCTAGCAATTAAATGATATAACTATTCAAATAATTTAGAAGAATATTTAATACTCAAAATACATAAAAACATATATATAATAAAGTTAAATAAATAACCTTACATCGTTATGAACTCCGGGGCTTCAATTCACTAAACCAACTAAAAATTAGTCACAAATAGACATTGATAACAATTTCAACGAATACTATAGAGGAAGAAAGAATGAACATTTTACAATAGGAAACTTCTACTATTTATAACATTCTAAAAATAAGCCAAATGATGCCGTATTCCGTATCCTCCGAGCCGCCATGTTTAATGTCCGTGAGCTGCGAAAGAAACAATCAACATAAGTGAGCTGCGAAAGAAACAATCAACATAAGAAAATATGTTTGCATGCTACGAAGAGTGGACCAAACAAATATAAATAATACTTAATATATATATATATATATATATATATATATATATATATATATATATATATATTTCTAATGCATATATATTATTACTAGTACGTACTATTTGTGTTCTATATATATATATATATATATATATATATATATATATATATATATTTTGTATGTACTAGTACGTAGTATATATAATTAGTATGTGTTTTATATATATTATATATTATATATATTTAGTACTATATCTAGCTCATTAGTTGTTAAACTCTAAAAAGAATTAATTATTAAATAATATTAAATGATAAATGCAAAATTATTATAAAGATGTACCTAAAATATGAGCATAAAATATGCATATCAAGTATGTTTGAATAGATACTACAATGTAATAGAGTCAGTAACATTAAAAACATAAAAAGTAGCAATTTAACTATTTATACAATTTATTTAAAATTATAAATATAAGTAATCATTCTCTATTTCGAAAATATAATAGAGTAAATATCCAATTTAATCTTCAATTATAGTGGTTTTTCTAGATTTAGTCATAAATGACTTTTTGTGCTTAATTAGGTAATCGACTTTAATAATTTTACTGAATTGAGTTATTTGTTAAGATAACGTGGTAATTTCACTTTTATTAATATTCAATTTAGAACTTGACTATAGTAGTTTTACCCAAGTTACTCTTTGACTATAGTGATTTTATCCAATTTAGTCATCGATTATAGTGATTTTTCATGATTTAGTCATTGCTTCTAATAGCTGAGGACTCAATTGGGTAGAACCATCAAAATTAAGAACCTATTTAATCACAAAAAGTAATTTAAGATTAGATCCAAAAAATCTCTATCGTCAATGATTAAATTGGGCATTAACTCAAAAATAATATTATAAACAAATTTATGGGAGATGGATTAAATAGCAAAACTGTTTCGACAAAAAAAAAAAAAAAAAAAAAAGTTTAGTATATGTATGATGATGCGCGTGGTGGGGGCCGCCAATGTGGAAGTGCGTGTGCGTGCACGCACAGGAGTATCCAAGTGAACATAGTTGCTAACTTCCGACTACTTTCCGTGTGAAATGACGATGGAGGCCATGCACTGTCCACGTGAACTTACGCAGGGGGTACCCCATAAACATGACCTAATCATTAGACCCTAATTTCCTCACAACTCCAAGCGTTTAATCATACCCATGTTTTTAAAAAATAAAAATTTCATACTAATAATTGGCAGAATCGAGTGCATGTCTACCCACTTGTTACATGAACTTATTCTGCCTCTCTGAATTACCTGGCTGGCATAATCAATAAAGCCAGCCACCACATTCTTCATTGCCTCCCCCTTCTTATAATTGAGGATTTATTATTATTATTATTATTATTATTATTATTATTATTATTATTATTATTATTATTATACACTTGTATAATAGTCTACAAATTATATAAAAGAAATAAATCACATTAGAAAGATCATGTGTGATGAACGGCTAAGAGGATGTTGACAAATCTAACTCCTAATTTTCAAGTACAAAAATTATTCTCAATCCACTTGTCTACCCCTTTTCGAGAAATAAATGATTATTAGTGCTTAGAGAATCCACACTAGCTAGGAGTAAATGCCAAGATATTTCAGAATTAATTCTCTTAAGTTGAAGAGCAAAGCTGATGTAGGAGTGAATGATTTGAGAAAGAATTGGCCTGCAACAGCCCAAAATAATGTCAGATTGTCAGAAAGGAGAAAGGAAACGCTACAGCTGGGCCAAAGCCGAACGCGTGCAGTCGCGTCAAGTGCGCCTGACAGTGCCCGTTAATTTTATTTTTTTCAAATTCTGCTTTTTTTTTTTTTTTTGTTTTTTTTGTTTTTTTACTTTTTTCTTTCCCCTCCCAACTGATGGTCATAACACATTATTTATTTTTGAGAAAAGGACCAAATAAGCCTCGAGGTATGTAATTTTAAAAGTTGCAAAATTAATGGCATTAACATGGCATTTTAACACATCGACACACAAGAACCACTTATTCACATGTAATAGTCCGTTATTAAAATTTCAATGAGCTTCTTGGGGGGGGGGGGGGGGGGGGGGGAGGAATTGACGACCGGCTATAGCCTTAGAAATATGCTATTCGCCTTCTTACTATAAGAATGCGATCATCAGTTGCTGGTTTTGCCCGTTAGAAGTTAGTCGGTGCCCTATTAATTGGTACTTACAAGCGAATAATCCGTTCTTGGGTGCCGATGTACGAAAATAATATGTTGATGCATTTAATTATAACTTTTAAAAGTTTAAGGGTCTAATTAATTTTTCTCATTATTTTTTATAACATAATATTTTTCCCTTTTTATATTGTTACCAAAACACATAATATAACAAACTTCTCTAGATATTTGACTCCATTATTAAATATTGTTTTAAAAAAAATAAGAAAAACAGTTTTTTTTTTTTTTTCCCTTAAACTTACCCTTTTTTTTTATTATAGAAATGATGACACCAGAATTGAATTCACTATGTTTTCCTAGTACACACCCACACATGACACATGTCCCAAATGTTATTCAAAGTCATATGTTTTATGGTAAATGTTACGGTTCTTTGTATTATTTACTGTCTAATTTCGAATGAAAAGTTCTTTACCCCATTTGAATAGATAAAATTTCACTACTCAAGTTAAGGACCTCAAGCTAAACAGCTCAACGCAATTCAGGTTAAAGAGCTCATCACAAGGAGCCCAAGTTGAAGAGCTCGTCAAGAGGCTCAGGTTGAGGAGGTCAAGTTGAAGAGCTCGTCGCATGGAGCTCAAGTGGAAAGGCTCAGCACGAAGGGTCTAGAGCTCGAGTCCTTGCACTCGTGGAAGTTTGGACCTCAAGCTTTGGAGCCCAACCCGAGTAAGGTGTGGAGCACAGATCCTTGCACTTGTTGGAGGTCGGACCCCAAAATTTGGAGCTCACTCACGCAATGCAAAGAGAATTAAGCGCAAAATGTTGAAGGAAAATATACATATACGTGTGTGACTTAGGTGCTGTGTTTTAGAGGAAGTGGCGTTGTGTTGTTCAAGGTCGTGGAGTAGGAGTACTCTCTTTCGCTGACGACTTCTCGTAGCTCAGAGAGTGGGGGACTGATGATGGAGTTATTACAAATAGACCCGGAGCGGATCAACACGGAGGGAATTGAGATTCAAGTACCGGAGCGGTTAAGGCAACCCACTTCTGTGGATCTATAACCCAATTAAAAAAAAAAAAAGTACCGGAAGAAACCCGGAGCCGGCCGACCCGGGCATGGCCGAGCCCAGCCTCCGCCGAGCCCGGGTGTGACCGAAGCCAAGTGCTTGACAATGTGGCTAAGCTCAGCGCTCGTCCACGAGGTCGGCCGCCTCGGCGGAGCTTAATTGGCCACCTCGGCGGAGCTCGGTCACCTTGGCCGAGCTCAACACTCGCCTGAGCTCTGTGTTCGGTCGGGTGTCGGGTCTTCGCGGTGTTTGTTGCGGTCCAAGGAGGTTGTAATTTTCCACTATCTTCTCTAGGGCAGTTAGGGCCGATTTAGAGTATAAAAACACTCTATTGTGTCTTGTTGAGACATAATTCATCCAATATCCATAGCTTTGTCTTGTTATTGCATAAATTCTCCTTTGTAATAACATCACACTTAATTAATAAAACTATTGTCTCCGTGACTTATCGGGGAAGATCTGTTTATGATATAGTTCAAGAAAGAGTCGTCTCATTTCCTTATTCAGCTTAGGATATTGATTGAGTGAAGTAGGGTTCGGTGAAAGATGAAATAGAAGTCTGACCTCTTTCCCTTTAGACAGGGAGGTCCTTATTTGAATTTCAATCTAAGGCTAAGGAAGAATTCAAGGAAGTCCATTATTGAGAGAAGTGGTTTCCGTTCCTAATAAGTTAGCCGGAGCAAGCAAGGTCTCATGTTCCACTGAACGCTGGGGAAGGAAAGGCACAGACTCTCGCCTTACGTACTACAAAAAGCACAAAGAAAGTTCGAGTCTTTATCCAAATCGTATCGGCTTGGCTTCGCTATCGCTCATGACTTGGTATTGTCCCTTTATTACATGACATTTACCATTGTCTTTTTATCATTATCCTTACTTGTCATATTCTTTAATATAATTGGGTTATTTGATTTAGACCCCGGGTCAATATAATCCATCAATAACTTATATATTGCCTTCGATCTCTTGAATTGTCAGTGATGTAAATGTGTTTATCAACTGTTTTTCCTGTTCGAAGACGACGTTTTTTTCTCCATTTTTATTTTTTCATTTGTTTTTCTGCCGACAACAATGTTTCTCCGGCCTTCTTTGTATTATGGGAGGGCAATATATGACGCGTTTAAAAAATTGAGGGGCAACATTTATACCACTAATAATTCAAGAGTGAAATTGATAATTTACATATTTGTGAGAGACATAAATTATAATTTTTTCAAAAAAAAAAAAACAAACAAAAAAAAACAGTTGCATATATACAGCAACATAAAAATGTACGTGTTCCTGTTGATGTGTGTAATGTCACAAGCTTTGCCAACTTTATTTGCCAAGATTGGAAGGCTTATCGGATAACACATAGCCCACACGTTTATAACGAGGCGGGTGTTGCTAAAAATTGCGAAACAACGCCATGCATGCATCCAACTCCAACCAGATCAGATCAGAACCAGAAAATTAAATGCATACATACATATGCATACGGCACAAACATGTGACATGAAACTTCATGTGATGTTTCTGATGATGATTCATAGGCCATGCGGCAAGCAACACAACAACTGACAAGACAACACTCATTTACTTTATGTTGTAAGCTTCTTACGTAAAATTCCCACAAAACCATCCCACCTTCCCTCTGCTCACTTCTCACCAAACCAAATAACCACTTGCTTTCATCTTAACACAATTTTTGTTTTGAATGGAGCTAGTATAGGTGAGTAGCCTTTATGCCTTTTGCCCTTTTTAGCAACCTCTCTGATCTAGTCTCTTCCAACGAACAACCAAACCCCAATGCTACTACTACTGATGATTAGTTCATGAAGCAAAATTATATTCTTAAGGTTATCGAGTGTACATAGGTATGGGTTTGGTATGTATCCCAACATAACCTAAGATTCCACAAAACATAACCAAATATTAGAGATGCGGCCTAGAGCATCAAAGTGGCCTCTTGATGGAGGATGAGATAGAGATTCTCATTTTATTAATTGATTCCATTTAAAGCCTTATTAATATCGATCTCCTTCCAATAGGAAGAACCTCGACCTTTGTTCACTGCGCCCAGGGAACCCCCCTTTAAAAGGTTGCTCCCACACTGTTGCTGGTGAAACTCAATCTCTGATCATTCTTCCAAACTTTCACCTCTATGACCAGTTGAGCTGCCCATGCAGATCCTTTAATCATATTCATATGTAGGGAATATGAGTGTCAATTTTAGTCCGAAATCAATATGTTGGATGGTTAAGATAAAAAGAAAATAGTTAACCGTTAAAAAAAAAGTCAAACATTAATGCAAATGAAATTTAGCCATATTAGCCCAAAATCAACAAGTCCTCGAAGGTGTGCACTGGGCCATGTGCGATGGGTTAAATTTAGAGGGTGTTTGCGAAATTGAACTCGTGGCATTCAGGTATGACAATTATGCTTTACCCACCTGACTACCCTTTTTCAGATTAATCAAGTATATTCTTTATTTTAGAAATGATGTGGAACAAAGTATACATGTGTGTTTGTGCATGAACCCCTCTTTAGTATTATTATTTTTTCTTTAGTTTTAATTAAATTTTTAAATAAAATTTTAATAAATTTCTTACAAAATAGAATATTTTTTATGAAAGTAATATTGAAAAATAAAACAAATTTATTATGATTATTATATTATGTGTATACCTATTAATTATTTTTATTATGTAAAATTTTAACTAAATAATTAATTTTATTTATATATTGTATACAAATGTCCATAACAATTATATTATATTTTGAGAAAATTACACTTTTGGTCCTATGACTATAGTGGAGGTGGTAATTTCAGTTCGTGACTTTTAAAACTAACAGATTTAGTCCTTTTAGTAAGCTTTTTTTTACACATTAAGTCCTTCCGGCCAAATCACCGGTGGATTTTGGCCGGAAAAACACAATCCCTTAATTTATTAAATATTTGGGGAGTAAAATGGTCAATTCAGATTCTTCTTTCTTCTTCCTTCTTCTTCCTTCTCCTTCCTACTTCTTCGTTCTTCTTCTTCCTTCTTGTATTTGGGGGGTAAAATGCACTGATGTTTCAAGTATTTTTCTTCTTAAACACATTTAAATATTTCAAGTATTTTTCTTCTTATCTATACATCCCATAATCCATCCTTGGGGGCGTATACTGAATTGCAGCTTCCGTTGCATTTATTCTCTGTTTCTCCACATATGCATGCCATCCTTGATAAACAAATCAACTAAATTAAGAAAAGGAAAAACACTATTTTTAATCTCTTAATGGTTGTTAATTATATGATATGTGATATATGACGCATAACAGATAACAATTAAGAATTTAAATGTTTGATTTTTCCATAGCAGAATCCAACAATCATCATTAACACACACACACACACACACACACAGATATATATATATATATATATATATATATATATATATATATATATATATATATATATATATATATATATATATATATATATATATATATTTACCTAAGCCAACGTCAAATTTCATGCGATCAAGCTGACGATACTGCTGGCAGAGCGACAATTTCATGCAGAAGAAATGTAAGAGGAAATCCATGAAGATGCTGCCATTCAATGCATACTTGTTCCTCATTTTAGTCCGATAATAGCATGAGTAGATAGAGAATCCTTGGGACAACGTTAGAACGTGACAAAACGCAAACATCAGTGCATTTTACCCCCCAAATACAAGAAGGAAGAAGAAGAACGAAGAAGTAGGAAGGAGAAGGAAGAAGAAGGAAGAAGAAAGAAGAATCTGAATTGACCATTTTACCCCCCAAATATTTAATAAATTAAGGGATTGTGTTTTTCCGGCCAAAATCCACCGATGATTTGGCCGGAAGGACTTAATGTGTAAAAAAAACATACTAAAAGGACTAAATCTGTTAGTTTTAAAAGTCACGAACTGAAATTACCACCTCCACTATAGTCATAGGACCAAAAGTGTAATTTTCTCTTATATTTTTGTGTTAAGAGTTTGAAATTGGAGGGTTTTTATTTTTTATGAAATACTCACGATTCTTTACAAGATAGTATTTGTTCTATATTTTTTCAAACATTTTCAGTCCAAAGAATCTAAGCTCCCACCACCAAGTTCGAACCTATGACCACCCATTTGGAATGGTAACCGGAATGCCATCACACTACATGACAGTTAGCTTGAAATTGGAGATTTAGATTAACTGAATGATGTTTTAAATTTATATTTATAATGCAAATGTGCTAGTTTGTTATAATGAAAAGTTAAGAATGTTAACAGCACGTTTGGTTCACGGAATGAATTTTGAGGTAATAAGAATGATATTCCATAAGGAATGGAATAGGCAAGGAATAGAATAGGAATTGTATTCTATTGTTTGGTTCGCGGAAGGAATAGACTTTAGGAATTATATTACAGTGTTTGGTTGATTTAAGGAATAGAAATGAAATATGTTTTTAAAAGACAAAAGTACCCATATAAAAATATGTGATGGTGGCGATGGTGGTGGTGGTGGTGGTGGCGACGGTGGTGGTAGCGATGGTGGTGGTGGTGGTGGCGATGGTGGTGGTGGTGCTGGGGTGGTAGTGGTGGTGGTGGCGGTGGCAGTGGTGGGGGCGACGGTGGTGGTGGTGACGGTGACGGTTGTGGCAGTGGTGGTGGGGGCGGCGACGGTTGTGGCGGTGGTGGTGGTGTGGCGGCGGCGGCGATGGTGGTGGTGGTGGTGATGGCGGCGGCGGCAGTGATGGTGGTGGTGCCGACGACGGTGGTGAAATAGGATAAATTTATATATAGGATTAAAAAAATTAGGTTAAAGAAATGGGTAAAAAAGAAAATAGATTCTAAAATCTATTCCTGAGCGTTCAGTAATATGCTAATACCAGGGGGGGCCCTAGTAATAGCTATTACCTTATTTGAGGTAATAGGCTATTACCAGGAATATTATTCCTGATAATAGAAATGGTTACCAAACAAAGGAATAGGCCTATTACTGAGAATGTTATGCCATTTCCGGCCTATTTCGTGAATCAAACGGGTAATAAAAGTTTTAGTTGAGTCTACCCGATAATAAGTCGGCAAACATATTTTAGCTCAATAAAAATTAACCCGATAAGCTTGATAGGCCAATAAAGAAGACCCCAAACAAAGTGAGCTGACTTGATTGACATTCTTAACAGGAAGCTAGCTATTTTGTGCTGACTATTAGAAATAAACACAATCTTAACACATGTATTATATTGTACATGTTGAGACACAATAAAGTATAACTTTATAGGGGAAGCATAACAAATCAAGCAGATCAGATCTTCAACCATAATTGATTCCTTAGATGAGTTGTTGAAGTAATAGATATCCAAAGACTTATATATCATATACTCCATCAATATAGGCACCACAATAAAACACATTACTTTCTGTTATTTCTGGATCTGGCATATATATGTCATGATTTGTACATTAATAATATTATTAAATATAAAAAAATATAATTACATCATCATGTTGATTAGGCTGTTGACTTAATTAGTAACCACAACTTTATAAGTTCGACTCATAGTAATTAGATCGATAAGTTGGTCAGGCTATTAACCTTAGCTTCTTGGTTTGAGTCAAAATTTCGACTCACAATATATATATCGCCAAGAAAATGTATATGCCTACCACATCAATTTTGTACTTGTCAGAAGTGAATGTGATTCCATGAGTTTTGTTAGGTTATAAAATATTGCCTTACAATTTGATTGTTTTTCTTTCCTACTTTTTTATTCTTTTTTTTTTTCCCTCTCATCCACTATTAAAAAAAAAAAATCAATTCATAAGGAGTAAAATATTATAGTCATATAGCGTGTTCAATTCTAGTGGAAGTGGCCTATTAACCTTCTGAGTTTGAGCTGATTAATTATGGGTAACTTAGGCCAATATATCTCCTTATGATCCTTTGTTGGTTAAGGTCATAAGACGAGATTTACTCAGTACACACTTTCAAATAGCGGTTGCAGATTTTTCATGTACTAAAAAATATTATAGTGTAGTTTATGGATTATTACACCAGAACAAGATTTATTCAGTGCACATCTAAAGTAGTTGCTGTGAGTTTCCCTCATCATCCAAAAAATATATATTATAGTGTAAGAAATGAATCATTGCACATGTATTACATTACGTGCATCATAATAATTTCTTCTTTGCTATATTTTAAATTCTTGTTCAACAACCTACGGACTAAATATTAAATAATAGAGAATTAGATTAAAGAAAGATGGTGGGGGTGGGGGGTGAGTGGGGAGGGGGGGGGGGGGGGAGACATAACTAAGCATGCATTAAGCAAGAAGCAACCCACTATGATCCTATAAACAAAGAATTTGATTGTATACTAGCTTTTAGTATCTACCCAAATCAAACCCTAATATGGGAAAAATGTTCCAATTGGATCAATGAAATGATTTGCACAATAAACTAACAACTACTCCTAATACCCAGTGGTCAAAATAATACTTAAAAATTGCCCATCAACACATCTATGAGATTCTTCCTAGAATCATCATGATTAGGGAATTGATGAGAACATTATTTAATAATCAAATTATTATTATTAATCTAATAAAAAAAATTGTGGGTGTGGTCCGACAAGATGTCGGAGGTTGTGGGGGTGTCCCCACGGGTGCGTGCTAGCTGTCCCACGTGTCCCCAAACCCCAATAATAGATCTTGCCTTCACTTCCCGACAGACAACCCTAACCCCCCCCCCCCCCACCCCCATGTCCTCATCATCATCATAATCATCAATCAACCATGATGATGCCCTGAGGGTCCGTACGAGGCTCCTGCCCATGTGATTCGCACGTGAACTTGGTCCCTCTGCTTTGCTTTAATTTTGGGTCATCCATTTATTTTCGTTTTTATCTTAAATTTGTTTGGATGAAAATTCATGGAATATGTTTCTGGGTATATTTTTGTTCCCATTTGTTGTCTTCACGTATTTTTGAAAGCGACAACTTTAATTTAATGCTACCTGCATTACATTATATCCTAAGAAAAAAATAATACATATTATTACATTTACTGATTTACACCTATTGTTTTATTTGTCATATTTGTTATTTCATGGGTTAATTACTTTTTTGAATTTTTAAATATTTTTCACACAAATTAATTGAATTGTATATTAGGCATATAATTGAGTTTGGTTGAACGTTGGCAAGACCTATTCAAGTTTGAACTCTATTTAATATTTTTAGGCCAAAGTTCAATCTAAAATAGTTACCAAATCTTTCACCATTTAACATGATTTTACGTAATTATTTTTTTTAACCAAAATTTTCACCGTTTAACATGATTATTAGTTAGATAGAGTAGATTAATTCACAAGTAGACAGATGCATCATCAGAAAAAAAAATATTTGATATAAAAATTTATTCGGAATAAAATTATATGAAGATAATATAGAAAAAGTATGAGAGAAAATGACACTTTTTCTCTTCAATTATAGGCTTATAGCACATTTTTTTCTGAGTTATTTATCTATCTATATTTGCCCTCTCAATTATTTTAAAAGTGACAATTTTTTTCCTTTGATGTTAAATGGAAACTTTTACCCTTAAAATAATTATTTCATTTATTTTTCTTTCTCAACAAATTATTGTTTATATGTAGGGATGACTACGGGGGTTCGATTTGAGCCGAACTGAACATTATAGTAACCGAACTGAAACAGTATGGACGGTTCTTGTACGATTCATAACCGGCAAAAATAAAATGAAATAATTGTTGAGTTTAGGCTATTTTTAAAATAGAAAATAAAATTTCAATAAATAACTAAATTTTGAACCGGCGGTTCAAACCGAAACTGGAATAAGAATAAATACGAACCGGAACCGAACATTTTATAAATACTGTTTGTAAATGATAAATTTGTGCGGTTCTAGTTCACATTTATTCTGATTCTAGTTTCGGTTTGAACTACCGGTTCAAAATTTATTTATTTATTTATTTTTGTAAATTCTATTTTTTATTTTAAATAGCCTAAATTCAACAATTATTTTATTTTATTTTTTTGTAGTTCTGAATCGTAACAAGAACCACCCCTATTGTTTTAATTCGGTTGCTATGGTGTTCGGTTCGATTCAAATCAAACTGTGGTCTTCCCTACATATAAGTAATAATTTGTTAGAGATCCCAAATGCTTTGTCGAGCCGGGGTGTGGGGGTCCCTTAGGGTTGGGGTTCAGCCTTTTGGAATAATAATTTGTTAGAGAAGAAAAATAAATGAAATAATTATTTTAAGGACAAAAATGTCTATTTAACATCAAAGGGGGGGAAATCGCCACTTTAACAATAATTAAAGAGCAAACGTAGATACATGAATAACTAGAGGAAAAAGCGTTATAAACTTATAATCCAAGAGAAAAAGTTGTCATTTTTCCAAAGTATGATTTAAAGTATGTTTCCTTCCAATAATCATTATTTCTTTTGACATTAATTTGTTAGTCAAAATGAAGCTAAGGAATTTTTTGCCATGCGATCCCACTTTCTGCAAATTCGATACTCCATATATCCAACGCAAGAAATTGAAAAGGTAAGATTTGATGCTTCCATTACATTTCAAAGAAATATATTGCATCAACACCACACTATACTTTTTAACCTTTTCACTTTATTCATATTTTTTCCTCAGATCCGCACTCGCATGCATGTTTGCATATGCTTAAGAATGTTAAAAGGAGCAGCATCCAAAATTTCAAAAGATTTGGTGATTGGAAAATTGTTTTTTTTTAGGTCAAAAGTTTTGCATCGTCTAATGTATTATGCTTCACATTTATGATCTATCAGTGAATTAAAAGTTTCACACACACACACACACACACACACACACACACACACATATATATATATATATATATATATATATATATATAGACTCATGATCAAATCTGGTCCATTAAAAGTTAGAGATTAATTGTTAATCTAGTCTAATCCATTATACCCAAAGTCAAGAATCAAAACCTTGACCTTTGGTTAAAAATGAATGATTCTCATTCACTTAACCACACCACAAGTTAGCACTATTAAGTATGGTAAAGAAATAAAATTACAAATTCACAATTAACTATATAACTTTCAAGTCTTGCTATACACCCTCTCTACTTTTCACCACATGAGTTGGAAAAGCCAAATTATTCTTTCCACTAATGGAATGACTATTCAACTTTTTTAAAAAAGTAGTGGGACCTTTAATTTAGTAATTTCGTCGAGGGATTTAAGCAATAAAAACATATTGGGTAATAAGTATTTTTGAAAAACTTTTATTGTATTAATAAACGTTAAGTTTGATCATAGCAAGTACTTCTTTCATCTTATTTGTTGATCAAACTAAGTTTTTCTTTAATAATTTCATATTATTTTTATATTTAATTTTTTGTGCTTAACAATACTTTTAATATAGTTTCTGAATATATAAATTTTATATATTATTGGTAATATTAAACTTAATATTACGAAAAATTGAATTATATATAACTTAAGTCAAATTCTATTAAGTGAATCAGATACATTAATTGAGATTCATGTTCGTTATTTTTTATTTCTAGACAATTAAATTTGATTGCTCATGCTTTAGCTTTAAAAGTCTCTACTTAAATTAGTTCTCTGTATTGAGACTCTGTCCCCCTTGACTTTGTTACAGCTCTTTTGAATTAATATATTCTAGTCGTTTTGCTTTCAAAAAAAAAGAAGTCAAATCCTATTCAGATACATTAATTGAGATAGATGGAGGATTTTTATTTTATTTTATTTATTAATTTTTTTTTATGAAGTGGTGTAGCATTGCTCAATCAGAAAATCTGCAAAGAATCTTACCTAAAGCCTAAAGCTTTGATTGCATAAATGATGACTAAGCTACCTGATTTTGATAATTATTATGTTGAGGAATTTACTTCATGTACAAATTTTCATTGATTAATAATGTCCTTAGTTAGAGCTATTATTTACTGACAGACAACATGGTATGACAGCATTTTGATTTCTCACTTTATTCCTGACCGTCATATATGTATGATATATGCATGTGTGCAGCACATAAAAAGAAAAATAAAAGAGAGAAAGAAATAATAAATTATTCATACAAATCTATTGGCATCTCATCATTTGTAGGCTGGCAAGTATCCACATACACTTGCTTTAAACAAATAAACAAACTTGGCCAATCTTTATCTAAGCAACCATGATTAAAGGAACTAACTAGGTTTCCAAAAGCAAAAACATGGGTCTAAAACCTAGGTGTGTCCTCTAACTACACCATTATATTGCTAATCTATATTTGGAAGTGGGAACAATAATTGACCAACATATATATAACATATTCCCTCAAATTAAGAGAGAGAGAAATTTCAAAGTTTTAAGAATCAATTTAGAAATACTTTGATTTCTATTTTCTTCATAGGAATGATTATTTTTACATTATAATGTGTGTCATATAATTTGTTTATGAAATCAGACATATATGTCTACATATATAAACAATATCTTTCAATTGCTGTTCCCAAAATGTTAAATCCACAATCCCAAAGATTCCCCACGCCTCTGCCTGACAGAACATATGGGAGGATGTAAATCATGATAACTCAGTTGAACACAAAGGTAGATCGATAATGGAAGGAGAGGGCTAGGGGCAATTATTATATTGTGCATCACTGACATAAGATTTATTTTTAGTGTACTAAAATTCGTTTTTAGTATAGATGTGTGAAAATTATAGCCTTGGCCCTCAAAAATCTTGTAAAAGATAAAAACTTTTACTAGTACAGTCCCATCTTCTAATAATATATTTAAAAAATTAATACAATCAATTTTTTTTAGTACTACTAACTATGTTAGGAAGTAGTAATTTAAGAGTACTTAAGATCAAACCCATGACCTCCCATTTGGGAGAGCCACTTCGTGCCACTAGACTATAAGATGATTAGCACAAATATTATAAAATTATTAAATAATAACCGTATTGGAATTTCAAATTTATAAAATGCATAAATATAATTATATAATTACATTCAATCGAAAAATATTAGATATTTACAGTTAATATCTTAAATTTAAAAAAATGAAATTATTACCTACAATAATTTAATATTTACATTATTGTCTTCACTTTAGTAATGTTGTGTTATGAGTATGTGAAAACAAGTTGTGTATATAATCTGTCCAATTTAATTGGCAAAAAGATCAATTAAGGCAAAGTGGGTAAGTCAGTTTTGTAGGTCAATTATATTGGCTTCGAACTTTTCTTTAGCCCCCAAAAGTCCTATCATCTTGACATCTTCTATTAACTATTGCTACATAGTATATCTAATATACCACCAAAGTCTAGGGTGGATACATTGTGGTTAAGTTGTATAAACCCACTCTACTTGAACAATCATTATTATGTGTACCACAAGTAGAAAATACATTATTTGTGTATATAAAATACATTATTTGAAAGTACATTATTTAAATATTGAAAGTACATTATTTTGTATACTATCAAATAATGTATATTCAGTACACAAATAATGTATTTTTGATATATTAAAAATATAGTGTACTTTGTATTCAGAAAAATACAATATACATATGTGTGTGTTTAAGTTTCAGTGCGGGTGAATGCTTCCCCTGCAGTTGTGCGGATGATTAATGTGCGTGAATTTTGTACTTATTAATGTGCGTGAGTCTTGTGCTTAAGGTGCGTGAGGTTTGTGCTTAATGTGCGTGAGTTTTGTACTTAATGTGCATGAGTCTTGTATGTGCGTGAGTGTGTACTTAATGTGAGTTGTTATTGAAACTTTAAAGTGCATGAGTTTTGTGCTTAATGTGCGTGAGTCTTGTGCTTAAGGTGCGTGAGTCTTGTGCTTAAGGTGCGTGAGCTTTGTACTTAATGTGCGTGAGTGTGTACTTAATGTGAGTTATTGTTAAAACTTAAGGTGCGTGTGTTTGTGATTAAGGTGCGTGAGTTTTGTGTTTAAGGTGCGTGAGGGTTGTGCTTAAGATGCGTGACTTATGTGCTTAAGGTGCGTGAGTTTGTGTTCTGAATGTACTTTATTTGTGTGTTTAATGTGCGTCTGTTGTGTACTTAAAGTACGCCAGTGTAATGCTTAATGTGAGTCCACCCGCACGGGAAGCACCACCCGCACTTGATCCCTTCCGTATATATATATATACTAGTTTTTTACGCGCATTGCGCGATTGGGATAATGCCCAATATATATATTTTTTTAAATAAGTACTTTAAAGTATATTAAGGCAAGATTATATTGAAATTGTTCATGCATAGATAATTGAAGGTTGAATTTGCGTATTTAAATAGGTAATTCTTCTCCCAAAGGTTGAGTCCCCAACCCCAAGGGCCCCCCACACTCCGACCCGACAGAGCATTGTGGGAAGTTGTAAATCACGGTGACTCAATGGTTCAGCAGACAGGACCAAATGCCGGTGCGAACAAGGAATCTGCCCACTTTGGACATAATTCCCGCACTGCCGCCGCCGAGGTTCAAACCTTGGTCTCTTCTCCCAAATATTGCCCACTAAACCATTGAGCTAAGCCCGTACGGGTTAAATAGGTAATTCTAAGTTTACAAATGCAAAATAATATAGTCAAGATTGATTATAATTGTCAATAAAATAATTGTATAGGTATGGTTGAAACCAAATACGGGACATAAGGGAGAACAAATAAAAATTAGGGCATAAAATATTAAATATATACTAATATTGTTTGAGGAGATTTCGACATTAGGATTTGTGGTTAAGTTCTATTAAGACTTTAATATTAGAATTAGATTAATGGTGTAATTATAATTCTATATTAGACGTTAATATTAGAATTAGACTAACGGTGAATTAACGGTATCTAACGGAAAAGTTAAATGGATAATCATATAATTAAGGATAAATTAGAAAAAATTTTAAAAAAATCAAAACCTGAACAATTTGAATCATTCATTTGATTTAATAATTTGGCGGTCATTTTTTCTACCCAATGTTAATAATTAAATAAATTCGTTAGTCAAATCCGCTAATATAATCCGCTAACTGTTGATTGTCAAACAAGGACATTGCAAGGTAGTTCTCACTTCAATTTGTTGTGTGATTTGAATACTCTCTTTGTCACAAAATCTCTCAAGTAGTTAATATGGTTGGCTTTATTAATTATATTTTTTTTAATTTTTTCATGGTATTAATAAAATACTTGGTAAATAAATATATAGCATTATTTTGTATTATAACTTTGATATTTAATTAGAAAAATAGTGCACAAAAAAGATAATAGACAATGTAGTGAATATAATCAATTGATGAATTTGAATGTAAAAATATTTACATTTGAGAAAAATAAAGACAATATAACTAATGAAAATATTTCTCTTAATTAATTTATTGATAATGAATAATTTTTTTTCACTGAATTAAGACATTGTAAGGACAATGTAGCAAATATAATCAATTAATAAATTTGAATATAAAGAATTTTTATATTGTAGAAAAATAAAGACAATATAACTAATACAATTATTTCTCTTATTTAATTTATTGATAATGAATAAATTTTTTTTTGAATAAAGACATTGTGGACACATAATTCTAAATTAAAGAAATGCATATCTATAATTTTTTGTTGTAGCTACTAAATTATTATTTATATAATTTAATAAGAGTAAAATAGAGTACTAATTATGCCAATTTTGATTGGAATGAGGTTCGAACCTAAGACCTTTTTCTTTTTTATTGAAATCAATGAATAAGTTAACGGTGAACTAACGGCAATTCTTAAAATAGAGTACTAATTATGCCAACTTTGATTGGGATGAGGTTCGAACCTAAGACCTTTTTCTTTTTTATTGAAATCAATGAATAAGTTAACGGTGAACTAACGGCAATTCTTAAAATTTTAACGGAATTAGTAACGGTGTGTGGGTATTTTAGGAAATTTTAGTGTAAAATTTAAATCTTATCAATTTTTTAATCAATATGAGCCATTCATTTGATTAAAATCTGTGACCGCCATTTTTTCTACCCATTATAGGCCTAACTCTCTTGGGCTCTTATTAGTATAGTAGATATATATATATATATATATATATATATATATATATATATATATATATATATATATATATATATATATATATATATATATATATATATATATATATATATAGTACTATTGACCCTATTATCGAGCAGTCGTTATATCGTGCACCGCGGTGCATAATCGATTATGCATCGCGCATCAAAATGGCGTTGTTTCTTTAAGTAAAGAAACGGCGTGCGGTTAGTGTTAACGGAATGACATTACAGTGTATCTAAACCGACATTGCCTCACGTATTATTTTTATATTATCAAATGAAACTGCAGTTATATCAAAATGATACTATAGTTGTGGTGAAATGAAACTGTAGTCTATATAAAATGAAACTGAATAACATTTCACATATTTGAGTGTATATTGTACAATAAAGCTGTAGTTATATCGAAATGATCATGTAGTTGTGTTTTAATAAAACTATAGTGTATATAAAATAAAATTATGCCCTGGACCCGTGTCCACAGTTGTGGATACGGGCCCAAAACGACGTCGTTTTTAAAAAAAAACGCGTCATTTAGTTAAAAAAAAAAATTCGCGCGTGTTTTGCCGTTAACGGCGTTATTATTATTATTTTTTGGATTATGAATGTACAGTTATGCCATTATGAATGTACAGTTATGCCATTATGAATGTACAGTTATGCAATTATGAAATTATGAACACAGAGCTCTAACGTTATGAACTTACAATTATGAACATATAGTGATAAAATTATGAGCATGGAGCTTTAGAATTGTGAATATAGAGCTTCGAAGATTATGAATGTACAGTTATGGAGTTATTTATAGTTATGGAGTTATGAATCTACAATTATGGAGTTATGAATCTACAGTTATGAGATTATGAATCTACAGTTATGGAATTATGAATGTACAGTTATTGATCGAATTATGAACAAAGAGCTCTGACATTATGAACTTACAATTATGAACATATAGTGATAAAATTATGAACATAGAGCTCTAAAATTGTGAACATAGAGTTTCGAAAATTATGAATGTACAATTATGGAGTTATGAATGTACAATTATGGAGTTATGAATGTACAGTTATAGAGTTATGAACGTATAGTTATGGAGTTATGAATGTACAGTTATTAACATATAGTAATAAAATTATGAACATATACTCCTATAACGAAGTGGTATGAAATTTAAAAAAAAAAAAAAAGGAGATAACAGTACCGGCACTGTTACCCGTGTCCAGCATGCATGCTGGACACGGATCCATAACATAACGATTGCACATTTCTTCACCCGATCAACCAACCTCATCTATTGAAAATTTTATGTCAAACTCTCTTTTGGACTTTTGGGCCATGCCCAACGAGTTTGTCATCAATCGTTATGCTATGGACCCGTGTCCAGCATGCATGCTGGACACGGGTACCAGTGCCGTTAGGCACTGTTATCTTCTTCTTCTTTTTTTTTTTTTTTTTTTTTTTTTTTTTAAATTTCAGACCGCTTTGTTATAAGAGTATATGTTCATAATTTTATTACTATATGTTAATAACTGTACATTCATAACTCCATAAATGTACGTTCATAACCCTATAACTGTACATTCATAACTCCATAACTGTACATTCATAACTCCATAATTGTACATTCATAATTTTCGAAGCTCTATGTTCACAATTTTAGAGCTCTACGTTCATAATCTTATCACTATATGTTCATAATTGTAAGTTCATAATGTCAGAGCTCTTTGTTCATAATTCGATCAATATATATAACTGTATATTCATAATTCCATAACTGTAGATTCATAATCTCATAACTGTAGATTCATAACTCTATAACTGTAGATTCATAACTCCATAACTGTACATTCATAACTCTATAACTGTACATTCATAATCTTCGAAGCTCTATATTCACAAATTTAAAGGTCCATGGTCATAATTTTATCACTATATGTTCATAATTGTAAGTTCATAATGTTAGAGCTCTGTGTTCATAATTTCATAATTGCATAACTGTACATTCATAACGGCATAACTGTGCATTCATAATCCAAAAAAAATAACGTCGTTAACGGCAAAACACGCGCGATTTTTTTTTTTTTTTAACTAAATGACGCGTATTTTTTTTTTTTAAAAAAAAAAAAACGACGTCGTTTTGGGCCCGTGTCCACAATGCACAGGTCCAGGGCATAATTTGCCGTTTGTCATATTACCCAACAAGTACAATATTATTATTTGATGTATTAACTTATACGTTATAAAATTTAAAAAATCTATGGTACTCATACGTACACTATTAATAAATAAAATGCCACTTCAAGTTTAACAAATACTAATGGTGTTATATTTCAGTTTTATTTTGTCTAAAATAAATATGTCTAATTCAAGATTATTACCGTGTTTGGATGACTAGAAATAAATTTTTTAAAAGTGAGAAAAAAATATGAAAAATAAAATAAAATTTAGAGAAACCATGGACAATCTCTCTCTCTCTCTCTATCTATTTTTTTTTTTAATATTTACAACCATAATACTAAAAAGGAATGAAAGAGAGTAAATAGCAAATAAAGTAGCTAATTTTGCCAATTATGAAAAAAAAACTATATTTTTTATAGTTTTTATAATTTTGTCAATTATAATTCTGTCTGGCCGGGGTGTGGGGGTCCTTAGGGTTTGCGTTCAACCTTTTGGAAGAACTATTTTTTTTTTTTTATAGTACCCTAATAAGAACAAGCTTTAGGAGAATTTGTTATGAAGTGATAATATATCCATATCCTTTGATAATAAAGAACAATCTAGGAACATTATTGAGTATCAAATAGTAATACCATTTTAAGGTGTAGTTTGAACATATATAATATCATTGAGTTAAACCTCCAAAAAAAAAAGAAAAAAAAAAAACCAAAAACCAAACAAAATTAACGTCAACATGACTACATTAGAATATGAGAGGGAAAAATGTTTCCGAAGTTTTGTTTACTTTCCTTAGAAAAATATTAACATTAATTATATGTATTATTGTTTTAGTAAGAGAAAGCCGTTAGACTAAAATATATCATATGCATCATATAATATGTGATAACAAGATCATACTAACCTCCAACAATTAGTTCTTGTATTAAGTGATGATTCGGACAGAGTTTTGTCCCTCACTTCTACTCAGTTCTCTCTAGATGGTGTATGAGGTATGTAATGTGAGCAGTGGGAAGACTAGTGACCTTATATAACTACAGGCCATCATTATGGTTGTATGTCTTTAGGTCTCCTAAACTCTAACCAGACTCTTAATCATAATGACAGTCTAGCTATTAGGTTATTAGTGTTGCACCACATACCAAATACTGAATATTATCATAACTTATCCTAATGTTATAATAATGATATAACAGGAAAACGTTACAAAGATATCACCTTTTTTTTTTGGTGATGAGAAAATATCACTTTTTGTCTGTAAATTATATATATAAAAAAAGTATTTTCATCGCTCATTTATGACCGTTATCAAATTTTCTTCCTTAATTTTCCTCCCTTGTATTATTATTATTTTGGTGACGAGAGAAAATTTATTATTATTTTGTTCACACAAGACATTGATTAGTTAAAAAAGTTATTTCGAATATAACTAGTGGCCTAAAAAAATTATTTTATAGAAAATTGAGTATGAAAAGTTATGACAATATAATTTACTTTTTCGCAATAATATACATATATTTCTAAAACCTAAAATAGTCTTTTAACTTAACAGAGAAGTTAAAGAACTATTCAAAAAGTTAAAAAAAAAAAGTTGAAAATTGTATAAAGCAAATTAAGGGTGTGTTTGGTTCACACATGAGAATATGAATCAAAATAGAAATCAAACACTTGCTAATGATAATGGATTTTGATGAAAGTATTTTGTATGTTTGGTAGTATATATGGTGGAATTTGAATGATTACCAATATATATTGAAGTTTGAGTGTGTATGACTCTATAATGGGAATAAATGTTTTTACAAATACAAAAAAAAAAAATTTAAGATAATTGATCATAATATAATGATATCCAAAACATCAATATGAACAAAAAAAAAATCAAAATAAAAATCTAAAAGTACTGATCCAAACTTAAAAATTAGATTACTAATAAGATGTGATGATGTACCTTTTTTTTATTTTTTTTCTTAAATTAGGGAATGCGATTTTTAATTGGAGGATAATCAAATCTCATAGTTGTGTTTTAAAGAGTTATTAATCAAACACTAATAACTATGATTTTGAATCATATTCTTAGTGTGTAAAACTTTAATTACAACACTTAGGGTGTGTTTGGAAACTCGGAAAATGATTTCTAGATTTTGGCTAGAGAGGGAAAATGAAAGTCAATGGAAAATAAGGGTGTGCTTAATGGAAAGTCTAGGGA
Source organism: Ipomoea nil (assembly GCF_001879475.1). Taxonomy (NCBI): domain Eukaryota; kingdom Viridiplantae; phylum Streptophyta; class Magnoliopsida; order Solanales; family Convolvulaceae; genus Ipomoea; species Ipomoea nil. Next base: position 19,079 of record NW_017617745.1, on the reverse strand, counting down.
ATTTTCTGAAAAATGACTTCATTTTTTTTTTTTTTTGGGAAGCCATTTTCCGTTTGCTGGAGCAGCCAATCACCTGTCGCCGTCGCTGTCACCACCACCACCACCATCATTGTATATTTCCATTTAGTCAACAATCATATAGAAAAAGTCACAACTGCCATCTAAGCACAAAGTGCTTGGCATACACACTCTTAATCAACTTGTACTTATACTATTTCAACCGTCACGTGATCCTACGTGGCACACCATAATTCCCATACAACAGCGAAGCCACACATGAAGAATACGTGTACCCACACGTGCGTCCCCCATGGTCAAAGCAAAGCTCGTTATTACCGCTAGATCCGGTCAACGGTCAAAAAGATCATCTCATCATTACGCCTTCATGATTATCTTAATCATGTCTTCCTCGCCTTCCGCTCACCTTCTATCGCCGGTCGTCGGTGATTGCCAGCTTGGAAATTCGGTGGAGGAACTATACGTGCAGGATCTTGACCGTCCGTCCGGATAGTAGTCCGATCTTCGACCGTTGATTGCGGGGATGCCCTCCTGCACGTGCACCCTCGCATGTGCAACAGCTGCTGAGAAAAAGCTTACGGCGTGGGCCTGCTCTGCTCGGGTTTACTTGGGTTTAGTGGGCCCCACGTATCTGGTCCATGTGACCGGCTGAGTTGGTTAACATGTGATTAACCGTTAAGCGAATCCTTAATGTCAAAATCTTATGTTTATATATCTTTTTGTTAAACTTGAGATTGGACTGCACGTGTGGTGTTTGGGAATATTTGCATTGATGCATATGTGCGTGGTTACATGTTATTTGACAAATTTACCGTTCGTCAACTTGTATGTGAAGCCTAAAGTTTTATTTTATTTTATTTTATTTACATTGTTAATATAATTTTTTTTTCGAGGGTACTACATTATTATCAGCATCATGTGATATAAATTTAATCAAGTTGAACCTTAGAAATCTATTCTGTGGCGTACTGGCGTTTCCTTGTAACAATTATATATATTCACTTGTAACAATTATATATATATATATATATATATATATATATATATATATATATATATATATATATATATATATATATATATATATATATATATTCAATTGCATTAAGAATTAATTAAAATTTCTCTTGCAAAAAAATTTGCTAAGCACAATTGCACAAGTTGACTATAAAAAAAATTATTAAGACTGCCTAAAAACGTTCAGAAACAGCTTTACTTTAGTTGGTCGGTATACTTTTATGCTAAAAAAATGGGAAGCATATTATTTATTTGGTACAATATTTAATATTGTTAATTGCTAATGAAATCATTGCTTTAAATGATGGATGAGCTATCAGCTCACCTAAGTACGATAATACATATTTATTATAGGAAAATTGTATAGTTATCTGAAATTAAAAAATGATTATTAAATGTCATGCACCTTGTGCTTAGATGATATGTAGTGACCTCTCCCATGTGGGAGGTCGTGAGATTGAGCCTGACTCTGTACGCTTCATTAGGTTGAGAAAGTATGTTTGAACACATTCTACAATGTAATAAAGTCAGTAGCATTCCAAAAAAGATTTATTTTTATGAATATAATACATCTTCAGAGAAAGTGTTAAATATACATCCAAACTTTATATGAAAAGTCAATTAGACTCCCATTTTTTTTTTTTTTTTTGAGAATAAAGATACTAATTCATTAATCATAAGTCAAAACGTTTGCAATAAAGATTGATAGAACAATAAAGCATTCCTTACAGTCAGACATAGAAACAACTTTCCTAGCAATGCTACAAGAAACTTGAATTGCAGACTGTTTTGCAAAATTTAAGTTGAATTCATTCGAGGAATCTGAAGCTTCTTTGATGTTGATAATGGTCTGGTCACCCAATACTAACTTTGTTTGAGAAGTAGTCTTCCATACTACCTGAGAATCTATTGCAGTTCTTTTGTCCATAAACAATATCTCCATCAATCTGAACTGCATAACATAGTTCAGATCTTCTTTGTTGCTCAGGAAGAGATAAAAATACGCCATGACTAATTAAAACGTTTCACCTTAATGAAAAAAAAAAACTCAACAAAGAAATGAGAGGAAGAATACTCGTCAAAATAACGAATGGAAAAACACAGATCTGCAAAAATTAAAACCAGTGAAAAAAAATTGGTTAGTGGCCAGGGATAACAAGTCATTAGGGTTCCAGCGATACTTTGACTATCTTCGAAAAAAATGGGGAACGTTGTACGATAGCTAGTTGCCTTCTCTGGTGGAAAAGGCGACCCATAGTTACCTTCTCAATTGGAGAAGATGATCAATTGGTCACATTCTCAATCAAAGAAGGAGACTAGTGATCGCCTTTTCTACGAAATTAAAGAAGGCGATCGACAACCGTTTGTTGGTCACCGATTGTCAGTTTTTTTCAGAGGTACTCGAAGCATCACCGAAACCCTAACGACCTGCTATCACCGGTCACTGATTGATTTTAGGCTTTAATGCACTAAAATGATATGTTGATGTGTTTAATTACAACTTTTAAAAGTTCGGAGGACTAATTGACTTCTCGTATAAAATTTGAGAGTGTATTTGACCATTTTCTATATGTTCCTCAATCCACATAAGTTTTATATCCTAATATTTACCTCATGATGTGGTGTTACTTGATTGACATTTTTTTAAATATTTAATTACTAAATCAACTTTTTTAAACTCATAATAATGTGCTCACCAAATATGAAGATATAAACTTAAGAAAAATAAACCATTTTTCTTTTTATAATAATGAATGTGAAACTATTATTCATTTTTAAAAATACGCTACCACTTTTTATTTATAATAATCGAAATTCAAACTATTTGATATTATAAAATTTTGAGACTAGACCCCTATGCATTATACGAAATAATAATTAGACTCCTCAATTTGTTTTTTTTGAAAGTAGACTCCTCAAATTTTTAAAAAGTTCAATTAAACATGTGAATTTTTCATTTTGATGCATCCGAACTCAATAATTGATCACCCATTGATAATATCCGATAATTAAGTGTTATAAATATTAAATAAGTGTCCGACGACTGCAACTGTCGCCGGTCACCTTGTCACTGAATAAGGAGAACGTCGTCGCCTTTCGCCTTCTTCCTCCAATAGTAGTTCTCAAGAATCATGTTAAAACTAATTCCCGGCGAAAAGTGCATGCTTTGACCATAATTACAACAATCTTTTTAATATCAACAAGGATTATTAATATAAATTAAAATACTTGAAAAAAAATTAAAATTATGACAATAGGTTTGAACTATTCATCCTTGTCTTTATGTTTTTCCATGATCAACTAAATTAATTGTCATACATTTACATTGAGATTAAGACATGTACTAAGGCTAATTTGACTTTTGGTCTCGAAGATAACTAGGATTTAGGAATCATGAAATTAATTTTTATTAATTATATGAGTAAATCATTACTGGAAATCCTGCTATTTCCGTCCAACGAAAATTAGACAGAAAATGGGGATTATTGGTCGGAAAACAGGTTTCCGTTCAACATTCCGTCCAAAATGAGGCATCGGAAAAATGAACATCGCTAATTCCGTCCAACATCATATGTCGGTCGGAATTTGCGTCCAACAGGTCAAAGTTGGACGGAAATTTCGAATAGTAACCCACCATTTTTAGGATGAGAACTTCCGTCCAACTTTGACCAGTTGGACGGAAATATCGACCACATGTTGGTCGGAAATTCCCTGGTCCATAATGTTGATTTCCTTCTAATTGTTGGTCAGAAAATGTGACCAATTGTTGGCAGGAAAATCTATATTTATATAAATTGTTTTTATTTATTTTGATCTTGCTATAATTTTGTTTTATCTTTTGTCAATATATTCTATATCATTTACAAAATAATATACACATTATCTAAATTCAAAATGAAAATATATTTAAATATCAAAATTATTTACAACAAAAAGATAGTATCGTGTACGATCTATAAATATTTAACCAATGCACTATTGCCATACACAAAAAAAAATCATAAAAACATAAAGTATTTAATCTTCATGAAGGGGCTTGTGTTTCATCATTTAGTCAATCGCCCGGTTAGCTCCAATTTAATCTCAAAAATTCGTGCCTTGTTCTTCATCCAATCACCTTTTTTTCCCCCTCATCTACAAAAATAAAAAAAGAAGCAATAGAAACATGTATATTTAGATTACAAGTGCAACCAATGTAGACACTAAGGTGAAGCAATTTAGTCTAAAGCAAGAGCCAGAACATGAGCAAAGTATGAGGGAACCATATCCAATAAGACTAAAGAAGAAACTGAAAACGATTGAGAGAACAGAGATTAAAGTAATTTCTAATTACATTATTACTTGACAAGTTATTTATCTTTAGAGCATAATAGATACATTGTAAGACGGGGGAAGGAACAAATAAGGTGGAAATTCTAAACATAGTAACTGCATAATAACTAATAAGATGCTTAGATAGTTAGATATGAACCTGCTGTTGAACTACTACATGAAGGCATTTGGCACTTCAGGAGTTAGATGAACTACTACTTGATCTCACCAACTTCTTACCGCTAATTTCACTTGTAATACAACTATTGTTCAGTTGTTTCTACTTATTTTCTTGTTGTTCCATGCACTTAAGTGTCTAATATACTGTGTTTTTCATTGAATTGTTTGTTACGCTGCCCTAAAGCAACATTGAAGCACACAGGATTAAAATCTGCGTGATTTATGAATTCTAACACCAGTTTCGTAACCTAAAAGCATAGAATCTGATAACAGATAGCATCCGTACATATACTCCGTGTATTACTCAGTTACATTGAGAATGAATATTAACTGACTAAATGCAGAAACTATTGAAGCAATAATTTAGCCAAAAAGGAGAAAAATGAAAGGAAATGATGATTGATGTGCGTTTAATTACCTTGTGTTCATCCAGCCATCTGCATCCATGGGAGCAGAGAATAATATCCATACACTGAAAAACCTAGAATCAACTGTTGGTGATAATGAACCACAATCGATTTAATATCCGTAAAATAATATTTATATATATACACACGAAATATATATAAAATATTATTGGATATATATCCGAAATATATATATACACACAAATATATATAAAACGGACCCAACGGTTATATATACATGTATATCTACGAAAAAGATATACCAATATATATCAACCAAAAAGAAAATATAATCCTTAGATTATAATTCCAAAACAACAAGAAAGAACGGATTTTTGCTTAGAGCATAATCCAAAACAAGAAAGAAGGAGAAGGAAGAAAGATTCGTACGAGTTAGGCAAAGTGCCTGTCTTTCCTTAAAACCTTATTTGCCACCTCCCAAAAGTGCTAGGAGCGTTGTGGCCTAGGTTTCCCAGGATAAAACGTACAACGATTCGACGTTTGAGCACCCAAACGAACGAACCCGGCGAACTAGAGCATGGGCAAAACACAGTAGCAAGAAAAGGAGTAGGAGCAGAGGTTTTGAGAAGGAAAATTGCTTATCTTTGTGTGTTGTGTACTCTCGTGTTCTTCCCACACTTGTTGTAAATCACTTGCTCCTACTACCTCTTCTTATATGGGAATTGGAGTACTAAATAGCATTTAGTAGGCATTCATGGCACGTTGGTAACATCTGAAACAGCTGGTCATTAGTGCAGGTTTAATTCAAAATTCAAAATGAATTAATACAGAGATTAATTCTTGTAACGGATGAATTAAATCTCCACTGTCCAGAAACAGCTCTGGTAGACCGAAGTGCTGTTCAGCTGCAGCGCACGAGAGCAACTCTCGTGCTGCATGCTCTCGGCCAGGCCGCAGCGCACGAGAGCAACTCTCGTGTTGCTTGGTCTCGGCCAGCGCACACGAGAGCACCTCTCGTGCTGCTTGTTCTCTGTTCGGCCTAATGCTCTCGGGCCAGGTCGAACCCAGGCTTTCAAGTGGCTTAGAGTTTGGAAAACTGATACCGAAAGTTGGCATAACTTAGCCCGCAAGGCCAGCCAATTTCCGGACGACATTCGTGCCGGGCCAGGTCGAACCCAGGCTTTCAAGTGGCTTAGAGTTTGGAAAACTGATACCGAAAGTTGGCATAACTTAGCCCGCAAGGCCAGCCAATTTCCGGACGACATTCGTGCCCGTATGTGCCGGCGCACACGAGCTCGGGCTTGAATCAAGCCTCTCCGAAGTCTCTCTAGTTGGAATTTGATTTGCACCCCCCCTCCCCCCGCGCGAGAGAGCCTCTATGCTATACAATTCTACAAGTTCTAAAAAAGCTCTTGTATAAAAGGGGGGTCAAATCCTCTTTCCAAACCAATGTGGGACAAAGCTCACTTTTCCCTTCATTTTTCCAACTCAATGGGTCTACTTTGAGAATCAATATCTCATTCACCCATTATCCGTTTTGAGCGTACAATATATCAATCTCTTCGTCTCACTACGAAGAACCCGAATCCACTTTGACCCGACCCAAATCGGAGGTGGACCCCACCGATAATTATACCACAAAATAGCCACTTAAAATGTCATTTTAATGCTATTTTTCCAACATCAACAAGATAAAATTGGGGAGAAATCTAGGAAAATAATACTATCCTCGACATCAAAACAGGAGAATTACAATTAAAAAATGAATCAATTATTAATAAATCTGAAAAATTAATTTTTGCAAATCTAACTAGACTTGAGGGTTAGTTTTCGAACCTAATGTCGTCGTCGCTGCCGATAAAAAAGAGTAGCTGCCCGCTGCAGATGAGTCGCAACGAAGACAGGAGACCTGCTGCTGACTTCAATTAGGGGCTGAGGAGCTGTCCCTGCGGCCTGCAAAGAGTGCGAACTGCCGAACCGAGAGGCCTGAAGGCACAGCACTGGGGAGATCACCGGAGTGAAGGCGTAGAACTGCAAAGGCCTGCAATGTGACGAATGCTAAAGTTTGGAAATGGCTGACTGAGGGGGAGGCGTAGAACAAAAGAAGGTGAAGTGACGAATGCGTTCGAAAAAGCCCTAACATTTAAGTATGAGCTGAAATAAGCTGGGACTTAAATATTTCAATTTCCGTCCAACAACAATGTTGGACGGTATTTAATAATATGAAGTACATTTTTTGCATTTTACCTAATTGTCAATTTGATTTTCCGTCCAACGTGCAAACGTTAGACAGAATTTCCGTCCAACATTTAGTGTTTGTCGGAACTTCCGTCCAACGTGTAAGTGTTGGACTGAATATCCGTCCAACTTTCCGTCCATTTCTATTTGCGATGGAAAGTTATGATTTTTTACAAATTACCGATCAACATTATTGTTGGACGGAAATAGCGAAATTTCCAGCGGTGAATGTTACCCGTAATTATATATGCACAAAGGTGATGATTTGAGGAATTGAACTTTCTCATTAAATATTCATGTGTGTTTGACTTGCTCAAAATTTCATTTCAATCCCTCTTTTCATTTTTGCCATTGGTTAACAATATGTAAAATTTAAAATTAAACTAATAATGATTATAATAAAAATATCAAAATAATCACTTTGATGCATAAGTACGCGTAATATTAATTTACTTCCATAAATGAGGGATCAATTTGACAAATTCTATCCACTTTAAGGACCCAAATTGCAATTAACTCTATTATTTCCTTAAATAGTATTTAATCATGATGTACATCTAATCAAATGAACCCACCATTACAATACCATGTACCAATGCTAACTTTAGGTGTTTTTTTTTTTTTTTTTTTTTTTTTTTTTTTTTTTTTTGGTGGGTTGGTGTGATTGGGATGAGGAGACCTAAAGACAACGGTGGTGATTTTGTCGAACAGAAATATTTGTGAAATAATAGTTAAGATTAAACAAAATTGTCATGAATAATGTGATTGCACTTAAAACTAACAACCAAACATTATCATAAAATTTATAGCTCCCATCATGAGTAGTCATGACTAAGACATATATGGTCCATCAAACTTTGATGATGTAGTGGAAATATATGTATGTTGGTGATTGGCACTTCATCCCACATTACATGTTTGCCAAAGGACAGCAAAATCTCCTGTGCAACAAAGATATTATTCTTTCCACCAAGAAGAGATAAGGGAAACATGTCTATTCTATACTAATTATTAATGTCATTGCAAAAACAGCAAGCCTTGATATTTACATCTCTAACCATTTATAATTTTCATTTACATCTCCATCTTTGGCAAACCTCCACTTATCTTGCCGTGTTTGGTAAAATCTATTAGCCAATTTTGTCGGCTTATTTGACCACTATTAATTGTTTGACTTTGTTAAAAAAATCAATATAAGTGTTTGGTTAATTAATTTTTTGTAACTTCAAAATGCTAAAATTCATAAAGCTACTCAAAGCAACTTTTTCAATTAACTTTTGAGAAAAGAAATTATACCAAACAGCTATCAACTACCAACTAATTTATCAAACACCTTTCTACAATTAGCTAATATTATTAACTAGTTATACCCACTAACTAACCCAATCAGCTAATAGCTAATAGCTAACAGCTAAAAGCTATCAACTAACAACCATTTACCAAACACGTTTCTATGTAACTAATCTAGTTAGCTATATGATGGGGTGAGAACCCCGGCCCAAGAAAAGAGGCCCAGAAAGAATGCATGGGCCGAGTCCAGGACTCGGCCCAGGTCCAAAGAGGGAGGCCCAGTTCAGAAACCGGAAGGGCGGCCCAATGCCAAACGGGGACAAGGAGTCGGCCCAGGCCCGCTCTAGGAGAGGACTCGGTCCAGAGAGCCGTGGAGGGAGCCTTCAACGCAGTTAAGACAGGGAGCCGTTGAGGCATTAAAGGCTGGGCTCGGTCCGCCAGTTACTAGCCAAAGAGAGCCGTTGGCAGATTCCGTAACGTCGCCCAACAGCTCGGCACATTGAATGTAATCTTTAAGTCGGCCATCATAAGCCTTTAAGTCAGTAGAAGAGGAGCCACTATAAAGAGGGCTCCTCCACCCTTGTATGAGGCAGATTCGAGAACCCGGAGAGGGAATAGACAAGTACTGTTAAGCATCATATTTTACTAGGACTCAAACCTTTTTGTGAAAGGTGTATCCACCAGCTTAAGGTTGTGTTGGACCTCCTTGGGCCCGAAAACCCTAAAACCATCACTGGCGCCGTCTGTGGGGATCGAAACGAAGAGTCACGTGTCCACTTGGGTGAGGCGAGTCCGAGAAACAATAGTTGAATCAGGCCAACTCCAGACATGGCTGGAAGCGGGGAACAGTCGAGCCGTCAAGACAACGGACGGGAGGCCGACCTGAGAAACCAGCTGAATAGAAGAAATGCCCGAAGCCATGAAAACGAGACGACACCGCCGCCGACGCCGCTGAGAAACCCGCAATTACCTCAAGTGCAGCTCACCCCGGAGCAGTTGCGTGCAATCGGACGCGCCTGCGCGGAAGCGAGCCTAGGAGTGAGAGAACAGTCCATCACTCGCCAGTTGCAACACGAGTTGCAACCGCCTCAGAGGCCAGACAATCGGCAATTGAGTCGACGGGCAGAGAGCCAACCGGTGCAATCCGTTCATTCCCGGCTGGGTCCCAGCGTCGGACGTCGGTCGGCAAGGGAGCGATTAGGCCGGAGGGAGCCCAGTCGTGCCCCATTAGTCGCCCGCGACCGGCAAGCTGCACGAGAAAAGAGCCGAACCAAAAGGGCCAGGACTGAGACTCGCCGCGTGGAGCAACCTCCTCGCAACCCTGCCCAACCGGCTGAGTCTGAAGTCGGCGAAAGCACGGAATCCACGGGGAATCGGACCCGGGAAAGGGTCGAAGTGGCCAACCTAGTACAAGAGGTACGAAATCTAAGAGAACGGATGGAGGGAAAAGCCAAATCCCTGGGGCGTACGTTGCTAACCGCCTTGCCCTTCTCGGACGAGGTCATGGCCTTCAAGATACCGGGCGACTTTAAGTTCCCGGAGCAAGCCACATTTGACGGATCAGGCGACCCGCGAGAACACCTGTTGAGTCACCAAGCTAAGATGCAAGTCCTAGGAGTGCGGGATCCGGTCATGTGCCGTGCCTTCTTACCTACGCTGAAGGGGCCCGCCCAAAGATGGCTTGTAAGTCAGCCCTCGGGGTCGATCCACAGCTTCGAAGAACTGGCAGACCGCTTCATGAGCCACTATGCCGCTAACATCAAGCCACAGAAGGACCTGACGCACTTAGGCGACATCCATCAGGATGAAGGCGAGTCCTTGAAAGCCTATCTTGCTCGTTGGCAGAAGGAGATCCAGTCGATAGAAGAGGTGGAGGACCAAACAGCGCTCACCTTCTTCATTGAATCTTTGCGATCTGGACAGCTGTATCGAGATCTAAGGGACAACCGCCCGGCGACATACGCGGAGGCTATCCAGATGGCCAATAAGAGGGCCAACACAGAGCAGGCCATGAAGCATAAACGGCAGCGCGAGGTCGGTGGGTCCGCCAGCGCAAAAAGGACGCGGGTGGAAACGAGAGAAAGGCGTTCAGATGCCGTCCGGCGACCCGAGGTCAGGCGGCCGTACGACCGACCCATCGTTCACACCTATCGACCAGTTCCAGAGCGACCAGTCCGTGAAGTACAGGCGGTCGCCCCGCCTCCGCCTCCGCCGATGGACGACCGAGCAGCGGACGAGGATACGGGTAAGACTTCTAAATATTGTCGCTATCACAAATCTTATACTCACAGCACAGAAGAATGCTACTATCTAAAGAAGATTATGGAGGGGATCATCCAGCAAGGGACACCGCCCCCTAACCAATGGAAACGAAGGTCGACCGGTCGAGGAGGTGAGGGACCCGTCGCCGACTCAGAAAACAGCCGAGGCAAGCAGCCGGCTTCCGAAGAGGACGAAGCCCAATGGCGCCAGAAGCCGGTCATTAACATGATAGTCGGTGGGCCAGAAGGCGGCGATTCCGCGAACACCCGAAAAGCCTGGGCTCGGCAGCTATATGTCGGAACAGTCTATGGTCGAGAAGAGAGCTCCAAAAAGACATGTCGGGAGCCCATCGTGTTCACCGATAAAGACCTGCCAGCTGGGGAAACCCCGCATCGAGACGCGTTGGTCATCGCCATGGACATCAACGGTGTGGTCGTTCGCCGAATCCTGGTCGACACCGGGAGCAGCGTCAACGTACTGTACCTGGAGACCTTTACCAAGATGGGGCTGACCCGAGAACAGCTCAGGCCCGTGAACACCCCTCTCGCCGGTTTCACCGGGGACTCGGTAGAGGCGGAAGGGTCCATCACTCTTCCTGTGGAAATCGGCAGCTATCCGAATGTGCAGCAGTTGAGCATGAAGTTCATCGTGGTCGATCTAGCCTGCTCACACAACGCCATACTCGGCCGCCCGGGTTTGGAAGACCTCGGGGCTCTGATCTCAATCGAACATTTGTGCCTGAAATTCCGCACGCCGAACGGAATAGGAACGGTGCGTTGTGACCGCAAGGTCGCCCGCGACTGCTATCTGCAGGCATGTAGAGGTATGGGCAAGCGTGGGATGCAGGTCCATGAGATCACCGAGAGGCCCCCTAAGAAAACAGTGATACCACGCCCGGAGCCGGCCGTCGAGCTAGAGGAAGTTGAAGTGGACCCAGCGCAGCCAAGCAGGCGAGTGAGAATCGGAGTCGGCCTTTCGGAGAAGCTAAAGGGGGAAATCACAAGAGTACTCCAAGAGCACCGGCTGGTCTTCGCCTGGGGCCCAGAAGATATGCCCGGCGTAGATCGATCGGTCATATCGCATCGACTCGCCGTAGACCCGGAGCACCGGCCGGTCGTGCAAAAGAAACGATATTTGGCAAACGATCGGAGGGAGTTTGTGAAGAAAGAAGTCAGCACGCTGTTAGCAGCCGGACACGTCCGTGAGGTCAAGTACCCGGAATGGTTGGCTAACGTGGTCCTTGTGCCCAAGCCCCCGACGTGGCGAATGTGTGTAGACTACACAGATCTTAACAAAGCGTGCCCAAAGGATCCGTTTCCTCTGCCCCGAATCGACCAGCTAGTCGACGAGACGGACGGGTCGGCGTTGCTCAGTTTTATGGATGCCTTCAGAGGGTACCATCAAATATTCATGCACCCGGCAGACGAGGAGAAGACCGCCTTCCTAACTCCGGACGGAGTGTATTGCTATCGAGTCATGCCATTCGGACTCAAAAATGCCGGGGCCACGTACACCCGAATGGTCGCCCGGTTATTCCACCACCTGCTAGGAAAGTCGATGGCCGCGTACGTCGACGACATGCTCGTCAAGAGTCGAGAGGAGGACAAGCACGCGGAGGATTTAGCCGACTGCTTTAAAGTAATGATAAAGTATAACCTCCGACTGAACCCCAAGAAGTGTGCGTTCGCCGTCCAGGGCGGTAAGTTCTTGGGCTACATGGTCACCAAACGAGGCATTGAGTCTAACCCAGAGAAAGTACGAGCCATCCTCGACATGCAGCCTCCTACTACTATCAAGGACCTACAACGCTTGACCGGACGACTGGCCGCTCTCAGCCGTTTTCTGAGCAAATCGGCGGATAAGACTGTGCCTTTCTTCGAAGCCATGAAGAAGAAAGAGGGATTCGCTTGGACTGTCGAATGCCAACAATCGTTCGAGGAATTAAAACGGTATCTGTCGACTCCCCAGTACTGTCTACCCCCCAGGAGGGCGAGCCCTTACTGTTGTACCTCGCCGCCTCGGCCAAAGCGGTAAGTTCGGTGTTGGTCCGAGAGGAGGACCGAGTCCAGCACCCAGTTTACTATGTAAGCCGCTCACTGAAAGCTGCCGAGACACGGTACACTGCCCTGGAAAAGATCGTGTATGCCTTGGTGGTCACCGTTCGCAAGTTGGCGCCTTATTTCCAAGCCCATACCGTCCGGGTCCTGACGGATCAACCACTCGGGAATGTACTACGGAACCCCATGTCTTCCGGCCGGCTAGTGAAGTGGGCCGTCGAGCTAACACAATACGGGATCGAATACCAACCCAGGCCCTCCATCAAAGGCCAAGCTTTGGCCGACTTCCTGGTCGAGTGTACGACGAGCGAGGAGGAGAAGGAAAGTGCCTCGGAAAGCACCCCGGGCGAGTGGTGGGAGATGCATGCGGACGGAGCATCAAGTCGACAGCACTGCGGAGGCGGCGTTGTGCTCATCACCCCGGAGGGATTTCGGTTGTATTACGCCCTAAGGTACTTGTTCCCTGCATCAAATAACGAGGCCGAGTACGAAGCAGTGTTGAATGGCCTCCGACTCGCCAAGGGTCTAGGAATCGAACGGCTACGAGTCAAAACCGACTCCCGACTAGTAGTCGGGCAGATCTCGGGTACGTGCGAAGCTAAGAACGCAAGGATGGCGTTGTACAAAGAATGTGCCAACAAGATGTTGAAGGGGTTCGAAGCTTATGAAATAGAATACATATCCCGGGCGGACAACGTAGAGGCCGACATCTTGTCTAAAATCGCCCTGGAAGGGGTGCCGGACCGCTTAATAAAGATTTGCCAGAAGGAGGAGCTAAGTCGGCCGAGCGTCGAAGAGGCGCCGCTAGATGTCCAGCAAGTAAGCATCGAAGGGTGGAATCGAGAGAAAAACCCGGAGATGTTCTGGATAGATGACATCCGGCGATTCAAGGAAACAGGCGAGTTGCCAGCTGACCCATCAGTCGCCGCAAGGGTTCGGCGGAAAGCTCCCTCTTTCCGGATCGTAGACGGAGACCTATATAAACAGTCGTTCGGAGGACCCTTGTTGAAATGCCTACTTAAGCCTGAGGCCGAGAAGGTAATGGATGAAGCCCACAGAGGCATTTGCGCTGCGCACCAGGGTGCTCACACGCTCGCCCGAAAATTGGTCGTTCAAGGGTATTACTGGCCGACCATGATGCGAGATTGTGTAGAACGGATGTCCAAATGTGGCGTTTGTCAGGCATTCGCCAGGAAAGACACTCGGCCAGCCACCTTCTATACACCGGTCACCACTGCCATTCCCTTCGCCAAATGGGGAATAGACCTGTTGGGACCATTACCCGTCGCCCCGGGAGGATTGAAGTTTTGCGTCGTGGCCATCGATTTACTTCACCAAGTGGGTCGAGGCGGAACCCCTGGCTACCATCACCGAGTACCAGTGTCGACGTTTTCTGTGGAAAAAGGTGATCTGTCGCTACGGTCTGCCCGAGCACATCGTCAGCGATAACGGGCGACAGTTTGATTGCCAGGCGTTCGCCGAATTCTGCCGCCGACACGGTATCAAGCATACCAAGGTATCGGTGGCCTACCCCCAGGCAAATGGACAGGTAGAGAATGTGAACCGAACCCTGGTCGATGGGATTCGGAAGAAACTCGAAGACGTCCGAGGAAACTGGGCGGACGAGCTTGATCGAGTCCTTTGGGCCTATCGCACTACCCAGCGGCGAGCGACGGGAGAGAGCCCGTTCTCGCTCGCATACGGCTTTGAGGCCAAGGTTCCCGTCGAAGTGGTCGAACCCACCCACCGGGTTCGCACCTACTCGGACGCAGCAAATGAGGAGAGCCTGCAGATTGAGAAAAATTTTCTAGAAGAACGAAGGGAAGCCGCGAGTGCGCGAATGGCTGAGTACCAGCAGGCAGTGAAAAGATACCGCGACCGCAGAACTCGGCCGCGAACCTTCCAGGTTGGCGACCTAGTGCTGCGGGATTGACAAGCCAGCCAGCCCACCGAAGGAGGCAAGCTCGCGGTCAAGTGGGAAGGACCGTACCGCATCGCGACCGTAGTTCAGGCCGGAACTTACAAGTTAGAGACCATGGAAGGCAAGCTTATAGACCGTATATGGAATGCAGCCACATTTGAAAAGGTTTTATCAGTAGCCCATGATAGGCCATGTATGAACTCAAGGACTCCAAGAAATCTGAATAAAAGTGCGTGGGTTGCAGTCAATCGTCCCCAGAGACTCGGCAAGTATATATAGAAACAACGGGGCACTGACCCTAAACCGTTTCTGAGAACAGAAAAAGCCTAAAGGAGTCGCCTCGACTGAGGGATCCGGCGAGAGAAAGATAGGAAACAAGGGCCCAGACCCTTAGACATTTCCGTGAAAAAGCCAAAAGGAGTCGCCTCGACTTGATGAGACTCGGCAAGTATATATAGGAAAACAACGGGGGCACTGACCCCTAAACCGTTTCTGAGAACAGAAAAAGCTAAAGGAGTCGCCTCGACTGAGGGACTCGGCGAGAGAAAGATAGGAAACAAGGGCCCAGACCCTTAGACGTTTCCGTGAAAAAGCCAAAGGAGTCGCCTCGACTGAGAGACTCGGCAAGTATATAGAAACAACGGGGCAGCTGACCCTAAACCCGCTTTCTGAGAACAGAAAAAGCCTAAAGGAGTCGCCTCGACTGAGGGACTCGGCGAGAGAAGATAGGAAAAGGGCCCAGACCCTTAGACGTTTCTGAAAAAGCCAAAGGATTCGCCTCGACTGAGAGACTCGGCAAGTATATATAGAAACAACGGGGCATGACCTAACCGTTTCTAGAACAGAAAAAGCCTAAAGGAGTCGCCTCGACTGAGGGACTCGGCGAGAGAAAGATAGGAAACAAGGGCCCAGACCCTTAGACGTTTCCGTGAAAAGCCAAAAGGAGTCGCCTCGACTGAGAAGATGCAAGTATATATAGAAACAACGGGCACTGACCCTAAATCCGTTTCTGAGAAGAGAAAAGCCTAAAGGAGTCGCCTCGACTTAAGGGACTCGGCGAGAGAAAGATAGGAAACGGGCCAGACTTTAGACGTTTTCGCGTGAAAAAGCATAACAGGAGTCGCTGCGACTGAGAGACTCGCAAAGTAATATACAGCAACAACGGGGCACTGACCCTAAGCCGTTCTGAGAAACAGTGAAAGCTAAATGTTAGTGCTCAGACTGAGAGACTCGGCGAGAAAAGATAGGAAGCAACGGGGCCAGACCCTTATCGGCTCCCAAGAGAAAACAGCTGAAAGGGTCGCCTCGACTTGAGGGACTCGCGATGAAAAGAGCTGGGAGACAAGAGCCAGGCCCTTAAGCCGTTTCTCGGAAGAAGCATGCAGAGTCGCTTGACTTTGAGGAGGCTCGGCGAGGAAAGCAAGTTGAAAGCGACTTAGAAAGAAGCCATATTAAAAGTAGCAGGGACAAATTCAGTGATAAAGAGATGGAAAAACTGTTTCTTTATTAAAATACGGCGATAAGAGGCCAAGCCTTACAAGAAGGGTTGATTCTAAAAAAGACCTAGACTCGGTGGAGAGGTACTCGACGGCGAGCCCGTTCACTTGCGCCCGGCCGCGATGGTCCGGCAAGGGGAGCAGAAGGAAGGGTGTCTCGCCTGAGGAAGGGACTCGCAAGCTCTGGAGGGCGTGCCGCAGGAAGAGTCGCGCGGGTCATAGCGGGAGTCGCCCATCGCGTCCAGCAGCCGGCTTGAGGCACAGCTTCGGGGAGTGAACGAAGGATCGCCGGCCAACAAAGTGGTGATTCCATCTGCGACCTCGCGCAAGCCGAGGGTAATCGTTCGGCAAGGTCGAGAGGAAATATCGCCTCCGGGGTCGCAGCCACATCTTGGCCGCCTCTCAGCCTGCCCTCTCGAGGCCCCGCCGCTGACATCCGCCTCGAAGGCGCGACTTCTTATAATCCGCGGACGGAAGTCGGCAGCGATCGTGCACTTTGCCTTCTCCTCCTCCTTGACGGTAGCGTCAGACAGCTCGGCTTGTGCACTCCGACATTTGAGTTGCTTGCGCCTGCTCTTCAGAGAGCTTCCTCTGTCTGGCGCTGGCTGGCGGTCCATGGCCGATATCGTTCCTAAACGCTGGACCGATTTGCCGAGTTCCATCTGGAGGGCGAGGTCGCGCACCAGCGTCAGTCGAACAGAAAAGGAGTAAACAGAGGGAAAGCTGAATAAGTAACACTTACGCGATACATGAGACGGCAAAGCCTGATGATGACAACCGTGGCCAAGACACGGGTCGACTCCACATCTTTGGCATAAAGGCTCTGACGACTTGCGAAGGAGGTGTTGCCATTCCAGATTTGGGCGTCCTCTGTCTACTGTGGACAGCCTGATTCCTTTTGGAGGCTGGCCCGTCCTGTAGGCTTCAGCAGCCGCTTTAGAATGGACTGCTCAGTAGAGGAGGGCGGCTGCCGACTGGGCGTACCACGGCGAAGTGTGAGGTCGACTACGTTGTGGGAGGTATGCGGAGTCGGCCGACCCGCCGGCGATGGCTGAGATGGAGGCACGCAGCGGCCGTACCGTGGAGCGTTGCGTCAGGCGAGCGCCTAATCTTTTCCGCTCTATTGCCACTCAGGATCGGTGCATTGCTTCGCGGAGACTGGAGTATCGGAGGTCGTAGCGGACCTGTAAAGAAATAACACTCACTTGTTGTGAGTGTTCCCGGTCGAGAAAGCAAGACAGAAGGAAAGGAAGAGACAGCTACCTGTGTGGCGGCGCCCTCGGCAGAAGGCCATGTTGCATGGCCCGGCTCGAGACAGTACTATTAACGGAGTACGGCCGAAGGCCCTTGCAAGAAAGTCGCGCCCATCGAAAGCATCTCCGTAAAAGACGGCGCGCCGAGAGCAGGGCTTGAGAGAGTCGCCGGCGCAAGAGGGTCGGAAAGGTGAAGGAAGAGGAGAGCGAGGTGGACGAAGAAATACAAGAGGCTTCCCTCTTTTATCGAGTCAGACAACGCCCTCGAAAGTTGTACTGCCGCCGGACGGGCGGCGATTGGATAAACCGGGGGATGAGGCGCTTGGTTCACGGTAAACGAGGTACCGGAATAGGTCAATCCTGGCTCGCACTTCCAACAATGGACAGAAAGAGATTGATGAGCTGGTCGGAGTCGGTGAGAGGTTAGAGGCACTAACTGGCCCCGGGACAAAGTTATAGATGCCGAAAGAGAAGAAGAAAATGGGTGTGGGGGCCTACGGACCCGAAATGCAACGGTGCAATGGATAACCCAAAAATACCGCTCCGGCGGTCGTGATAGGCGGCCGCGCGCGGACGAGCAATGGCGGAAGGGCCAAGATGAAGACCGGGCATATCAGGTGCCGGCGGTGTGGCCGGCGATGGAAGACCGACGGTCCGGACAACCCGAGTCAAACTTGCCTCGCGCGGGACAACGCGCCGGCAGCGCACGGTAGTTAACGGGGCTGGGCTCACGGAGTGGCCGGCCCAGAAGAAGAGGGGCTAAGAGGGAAGAGGAAGCACGCTGGAAAGTCGCCGGCATATTCAGGCGGCGGCAGGGGAAGAGAAGAAGAGACGAGAGAAGTCGCCGGGGTTGTCAAAGGAGGCCGGCGGGAGGAAGAGAAGAATGAGAAGAGGAAGACATTTATTAGCAGATTGGGAAGTTGAGGCTGAGAAGAACGATGAAGAAGCAGAAGCTTGGTGGAAGAATTGAAGAAAGATGAGAAGGAAAGGCTTTTAAAGGGAGAGGGAAGTAAGAGGCGCTGGCCACGCGGCGCACTACGGTAGTGGAGGATAGGAGGCGACAAGACGTCGAGGAGACGGCGCATTTAATGCTGCGATGGGCGAACGGAGGTTCAGGCCTCAGGGTAGCCTGCAAACGGCGCGTCTAACCTAGGCAAGGCTGAGTGACGATGACCCCGCCTGCAGCCAAGGCGCACAAGGCAAAAGCTAATGGGGCCATCAGATCAGCTAGACAGTTTCTGGAAGTGACCCGCCGGGTTCCGGCCCAAATAAAGAGGAGCGGACAAGAGCTTCAGGTTGCAAGATCGCCGCAAGATTTGCCGAGTCCCCCCCCTGGACTTAGCTCGAGCAGAGATTTACAAGTTCGAGTCATAACGACCAGAGTCGGCCAAAAACCGGGTACGGACAAAGTAAATACGAGATTTTTTCTAAAGAAGGGGTACATGGCCAGAGGATCGGCTATGAGGACATTACACAGAAAAGACAGGCCTAAGGGCTTAATTCCTCCTCCTCCGGTGACGCATGGGACGGGCTGTCCGGACCTCCAAATAGTAGTGGGGCCGGATAAGGCAACGGACTGCGGCTCAGGTCGGGCTCGGGCAGTTGCACTCGCAGATACACAGCAGGCTTCCCATTCTACGACGGATCTGCAGGGCTCTTCCAGAGCC
>NW_017617744.1:0-40631 GCF_001879475.1 Ipomoea nil | reverse complement strand
AGAGCCTCAAAGAGAAATATTCTGAGAGTTCTTAAACAGAGCAAAGCAGAGCAAAAATATCAAGTGCTTTACTTGATATATTCAAAGAGAGAAAACACTCAGAGCTATCAAGAGAAATCATTTCAGAGTGTTTATCTTCATCAAAGAGACCTGTGCATCATTGAAGATCATCTACAGAGTCTCAGAAGTTGGAAGAAAGACAACACTTGTTTTGGAGCAATACAAGAGAAGGGAGGAAAGTAGCACGGAGCTGTGAAATCCTGGATTGTCACACGGAGCTGTGAGATCCGAAGCAGCAGTGTCGGAGGCACTGGGCGTGATTGGTGTGGGCTTGGTGATCAAAGCACCAGATCACGGGATACGTTTCTACCGGAGTGTGGAAGACGGGGGGAAAGTAACGCGGAGTCGTGAAATCCTGGGATAGTAGCGCGGCGACGTGAAACCCGAAGCAGCTGTGTAGTGTCACTGGGCGTGATTAGTGCGGGCTTTGTGATCAAAGCACTAGATCACAGAAATTCATTGTATCTTGGAACCAAGAAGTGGTAGATATAGTGAATTGCTCTTGGAGATAAGAGCAAGTGGAGTAGGAGGATTACACCACCTCGCGAACCACTATAATTGTCTTGTGTTCTTTACTGCTTTCTTTACTTACCGCTCTTTACATATTCGCTCTACACGAGATATACTGCTCACACAATCTCACACACACTTTATGTTTATTTATTTCCGCTGTGCACCATACTCTAACAATCTAGTTAAGAGTTTTGGTTTATCTCTGGCTTAGCAATTGTTGTGCTGTGCGAAACAGTTTGAAAGTCCATTCACCCCCCCCCCCCCTCTAGACTTTCACCTTACCTCTTTTTGGACCAACACCTTCCTTAACTTGTCCTTCCTAGGACTTTCACTTAGAGTTTCTATACTCAATCTTAAGGGTCAAACTTCCTAAGTCTCCCGCCGTTTGTACCGCTCTGATACCAATTTGTAACACCCCACTTTTCTAACTCTTAATTATAACTCTAAACAGTCATTAACATAAACTAAGTAGTGGAAATAACTAATAAATAAATAGTGGGAGTGTCACCGCCACAACTACCACTCCGTGGTGATTGCACACGCTATGGGTAAAACTAGAAATAAGTAAAAGTCTGGCATCTAAATAAAATACTGGAAACATAAGGGGGAAAAACGTCACCCCAAAAGTCTACAACATCCTCAAAAGAACATAGAGTCGATAAGTCTAAAATCCATAACATAATCATCAATAAAACTAGAGTTTAGATATATCTAACTACGAGACTAATCTAACTCGACTTCTTCACCCTGTTGGGCCCACCTGAAAGGGGTTTTGCAAGGAACACATAGACAAATAGGAAAACACCCGTTAGCACAAAGCTAAGGATAACCACACTCAACCCTGTAAAGTACTATAGATATAGTTTGAAAATATTTGATTTCTTTATCAACAATAACTCATCTCAAATCATCTTTAAATCTATCACATACTTTCTAGATGCTTGCACCTTAATATCAGCTGGCATGCTCATATAATATATATATATATATATATATATATATATATATATATATATATATATATATATATATATATATATAAGACTGATCACTTAGTTTCATCAACATATAATTTCTCAAATAACTTATCAAGCAATACATGCTTACATATAGGATCATGCTAATAAACTATATAACAGGTATTCTCATGCTTTCATATTCTCATCTCATAATTTGATAAACAAGACTTCTAATACAACAAAACGATTATAAGTCAACATTCACATCATGTACTTTCATGCGATACTTTACTCAAATGCAATCTTGTGCAACACCATAATCTTACTCATGTGCAACCTCGTGCAATACTATACTCATATTCTTATGCAATCTCGTGCAATAATATGCTCTTACTCATATGCAATCTCGTGCAATAATATACTCACACTCATATGCAATCTCGTGCAATAAGATACTTATACTTATATGCAATCTCGTGCAGGTGTATTGAGTCTCTCTTGACTCGATTTCTTTCTCTTGAGTCTCTCTTAACTCACTTTCTTTCTCATGAGTCTCTCTTGACTCACTTTCTTTCTCTTGAGTCTCTCTTGACTCACTTTCTTTTCTCTTGAGTCTCTCTTGACTCACTGTCTTTTCTCTTCGTTCGTAGATGGCTCAGGGTTTCACTGTAGCGTGAATTGCCCTATCGGGAGCGGCGTAAATCCGACCCGATATCTCCTACCGTCTACGTAACCAATCTCATGGTTCGCGTGCTGTGGAATCAGGTATCGAACTATCCCTGTGCACACCCCCTGACCAAGATTCCATGCCTGGCGGGCAGTTCCCAACCTCGTAACGTGGGAATACGCCGCGTTACATGTACTGGGACCGTATTGTCCATAACAATCATCCGAGAGGAGATAGTCCAAATGGGTCCTCTAAAACCTCACCGATATAGATAATACATAAATATATCTCTCATGCAACAACTTTACTACTTCTCAAATGCATCAAAGAATGCTATACATATGCTCATGGTTTTCGATAATAATACTTGGGCTCACGTTGGCCCCTTATGCCTTTTTGAAATATGAAATATGTGAAATGCCAAAATGCTCTATAATATGCTTCTAAACCATGTATGAAATATCATGAAATACTTAAGAATATAACATCATGCTCGGTTTGCAACATAGCAAATTCTATTCATTCTATCAACAATATGAGCTTCATTTCACATTGATCAAATATCACAATCTTGTCATGCTTTCATAATAAATCATATTCTCAATTGATCATGCTTCTTTACTCAATAAAAACATCATAGATCACTTAGTCAACTAATTCTTCATACATAGTGAACTAGCAAATATATACTCTGTGTAACAAATCATCACTAAAACCATCATAACATACTCATTTTAGATCCAAATTCAATGAAATCAAAGCCAAAACGTGCATCAAGACGGTCCCGAAGAGCTGAGCCACAAGGGCTCGTAACACTCTGCCCGAAATGACTCTTAGCTAAGCCACAAGGGCCCGGCCACTGCACAGATTCTTCTTAGAATGAAAGTCAGGGACCTAGGGCGGGACTCCTAATGGTCTGCCCCTTGTACCCCGTCACTTCACTGGGACTAGGTGGCGGCCCTTCTCTAGGGCCGTGCCCTAGTCCAGTGCAAGCACGGCTCTAGCCGGCGGCCCTCCTGATGGGCCGCGACTAGGGCCGTGACTTTGATCTGGTGCACACTGTGTTGTGCACCAGAAGGTTTTTCATCTACATAATCCAATCCAAACAAGTCCAAAACAATCGCAACAACTCACAAACAAATACTAAATCACTTCCAAACATAAACACAACAAAATCTCATAGATTCTACTCATTTCTACTCTATATAAAGGCTTCACGGAGCCAAATTTTAAAGAGGAATCCATGGGGTTATACAATTTATAGATAAAATGTTCTTGATAAAATCTTTCTAGGGATACATAGTATTTCCCAAAATATACGATGTCAAAAATTAAGTATTTTTAGGAAAATAATAGAATAAGTTCCAAATATCTTTGTGATCAAATATATATCTCATGCATATATTCTCAAAATCAAGTAGAACATTTCCCAAAACATATATATTCATCTATATAATTCTTGAAATGGAACTTTCTTGGCAAATCATAGCTTTTGGTAGATCAAAATCCTTCTCAACATATTTATGATTTTCTTTAGGAAAATACTTTTATATATAAATAATCCTTCAAGTCCAAATAATATAATATATACTCCAAGATAATTACTTAAAGGTCGAAGTAGCTTAAGTGGAAGAGGCTTTGATTTATTAAATAAGGGGTTAGGGGTTCAAATCTTGCTTTAAATAATTTTCTAAAGCATAGCATCCATAGCTTAAAATTGAAAAATTCCCACTTTAAACAATTTTCTAAAGCATAGCATCCATAGCTAAAATTGAACAGGGAAGAAAATAGGCATTAGGATTCGATAACAGGGAAGAAAATAGGCACTGGGATTCGATGTAACCGGTGAGCTACCTGTGCTTCTTGAGTTGTGCCCTTGCTTCCTTGTCTTTCCAACTTTAGTAAGGGTAAGAATGTCTTTCTACCTAAGGTTTGTGGTTCAAGCTAACCTAACAACACTCCTTCATTTCATTCAACCTACAATCTAAACACAAAAATCTCTAGCTTCTCTCTAAAAAGGTGTAGCTTCTTCTCCAAGCTAGGATTTGGGCATCCCAAATCTTGCAAGTTGGCTTCCAAGATTCCTACTTTCTTCATCTTGAGCATAGGGGAGGGTAAGATCCTTGGTCTTTTGGTGTTTTTAACTTCCTTTTAGGTGTCTTTTTCCTAAATATAGAATCTTTGTTGTCTTTTAGTTTGTGTATGAAGTTGGTGTGGAAGAGGAGCTTTAGGAAAGGTTTTCTAAGGGTGAAAAGAAGAAGTTATTAGGCTACAAAGGTAACCCATGCTTTAACAAAACCTATTTTCTTACTTATACGATGATTCTTGGCTTCTACTTGTGATTCTTGTATTGATTTGTGAGATTTGATGCATTATCTTGTGGTGATGCATGTTTAGAGCTTGTTCTTATGGTTCTTGAATGTCATTGCTTGGCTATTTCTTGGGTTCAAGTCATATTATTGTTGTGTGTGAGATTTTGGGTGTTTTGGATTTGTTGTTGAAAATTCCCGAAGGGAATTGTTGTTGTACAGGTGGTACTCACGGGCAGAACGGCGGGCAGAGGCTTACCCGCCGCCCCACCCGCGGGGAACAGGTGCCTCGTGGGTTGGTACCTGTGGGCGGAACCGTGGGTGGTTGTCCACCCGTGGCCCCACCCGCGGGGAACAAGTATGGCTGTTGGCGGGGATTCGTTCCCCGTGATTCTTTTGACTCGGTATTGATGTTTTGACCTCCCAATGTTGCTTTATTGGGCTATTTCTGAGTCTCCTTGAAGTTTCGTATGTCTAGAATGGTATGTTAGGAATCCATGTAGGATTTGGTGTCTTGAATCGTGCTCAGGGTCCGACTTTCTGATTCGTTGGACTATTGTGAGTCTAGAATGTTCTATGGAACTACTTTTGGTTTACCCGTTTGATAAGCATGCTAGTTTGATGTTGAAATGCTAGTATGTGCAGTTTGTTCTTTCTTATTGGGATTGGCAACTTGTGTTGACCATCGTTTGGTGTCGAATTGTGATCCTTCGTTGTTGAGTATGGTTTCATGTCTTTGGTTGTGATCCATTGATTGATTCCTATGATATGAACGTAAGTAATCGTTGTACATTTGATTGATACTTGATTGAGGTTATTGTGGAACCTTAGTCCTCTTGGTAATGGTGATGATCTTGTGTGTGACTATGATTGAAATTGGTGCTGTGTTACCTGAGCTTGGCTCATATGTTGGAGGCTATGTGAATGAAATTAATGGTACCTCGTGTATTGAGAGTTCGGCGGTATGTTGGAGGCCATGTTGGAGGGGGGACGACGGTCCCTGGCGGTACAAGGTTGGACTCAAAAGTACAGGGTGGCACTAGAAGGTAATGGTTGGAACTGAAATAAGGCCGGGGGTAGCCATAAGGTTGGAACAGGGCATAAGGTTGGAACTATGATACTTTTGACATGTAGTTGTCACTGCGGCATGTAGTTGCCATTGTGTGAATGTGTATTCTTAAATGGCATACATAGTCCAGGTGTGTGGGATCCTCATACCCTGGCGGCTGCTTCATGTACACAGTTTCAGCTAGATAGCCGTTTAAAAAGGCATTCTGTACGTCTAACTAGCGTAGCGTCGAATCTTTGGACACATCAAGAGAGAAGAGAAGTCGTACCGTGGTTGGCTTAACCACCGGGCTGAAGGTGTCAAGGAATCTTCACCTGCGACTTGGTTGAAGCCCTTGGCCACAAGTCGTGCTTTATAGCGCTCTACTGACCCATCTGTGGTGCGTTTGGTGCGAAAGACCCATTTGCACCCAATGTGTCAGGCTGGGTCGGTATAAGCCACCAAGTGTTGTTATGCAGCAATGCATTGAACTCTTTGTCCATGGCATCACGCCACTGTGGGTGGCCCACAGCCGGCGAGTAACACGTTGGGTCAGTGTTCGCAGATAAAGCATGAAATTGCTCGTTTGTGCCTCGAGTCATATGTCGTAGGCGCATGACATGCCCACGGTCTTGAGTTGGTGGCCCACGAGAAGCCCGTGTTCTAGCCGGGGCGGTCGCTATGGGACCCTCAATGGCTAGATGTGCGGATTCCAGGATGAGCGAAGCGGTCCCTGGTAGGGGCAAAGCAGTTGCTAGGGGCAGAGCTGATAGAGAATGTGTCGCTACGGGCCCGGATGCCCATGATATAGAATGATCAGATTGTTGTTGCTTGTCCTGCAATATTGAGTCTAAAAAAGTAAAAACAGACTCGTCAAATCAGACATGGCGACAGATATATATATTTTTTCCACTTGTTAAGTCCAAGCATCTATAACCCCTATAGGATGGTGGGTAACCTTGGAATACACACGGGGTGGAGCGTTACTCTATCTTGTGCCTATTGTAAGGGCGTAGATATGGGTAACACCAACACCCGAAAACTCAAAGGAATGTGTAAGGTGGGGACACTTTATGCAAACGAAAATATGGACTTTGAAACTGTAGTGCTGACGAGGGTAGGTAATTTATGAGACATGTGGCTGTTTCGAAGGCATAATCCCAATATTGGAGAGGTACTGAGCCTTCGGCAAGAAGAGCTAAACCGGTTTCAACAATATGTCTATTCCGGCGCTCTACCCTACCGTTCTGTTCATGTGTGTAGGCGCAAGATTGTCTATGGTTGATACCAAGAGTTTGAAATATTTTATGTAGTTTGCGATATTCTCCTCCCAGGTCGGACTGAATAGACTTGATAGAACGCTCAAATTGGCGTTCTACCATGACTCGAAACGACTCAAAAGCTTTATAAATATCTGATTTCACCCGTAAGGGATAAAACCAGCAAAAACGAGTACAGTCATCCACGAATAATAGGAAATATCTAAAACCACTACTTGAGAGGACCGGGGCTGACCCCAAATGTCCGTATACAAAAAGTCCAGTACATTTTCAATAGAATTAAACACCCTATCTAGAGGAAACCGGGAGGCTTTTCCGAGATGACATGCGGTGCACGAAATTGTGGACTTGAATTTATTACAATCAACGGGACAGAGTTGCAACACTTTATTGAGAACTTGACTGTGAGGATAGCCCAATCTGCCATGCCACATCACGGGAGTGGTACGGGAACTAAGGAATGCAAAATGAGATTGCGATAGTGGGAGCTTATACAGACCGCCCGAGGTGGGCCCGTTAAGCAGAATTGCCCGAGTTATCGAATCCTTCACAATGAAACAATCTTTATGAAATTCAAAGAAAATTTTATTTTCATTAGTAAATCTTTGAAAGATAATAACGGGACAGACAAATTTGGCACATGTAACACGTGTGAGAGTTTTAACGGTTTAGACACGAAAGAAATAGATGCGGACCCAACGCGTGAAATAATCAAACCTGTGCCATTACCGAATCGAAGCACATCTCCACCATTGTAATCCACAGACTGCGACATCATGGAGGCGTCCGGCGTAGCATGGGCCGACGCCCCCGTATCCAGGAACCACGCGCTGACCGACGTTGTCACCTCATCGCCTCAAACTGCAACGTTCCCCTGAGCCGGGGCTGCGTGGTGTAGCGCTTATAATAGTAGATCGCCAAGTGGCCGTGCGCCTGGAATATTTAACACCGCTGCTGTCCGCTACCATGTCCACCGCGGCCTTGTACGCCACAGTCATGGCTGTTGTAGCCGTGACGCCCACTGGAGGAGCCATCACTGGCCTGGTTCCTGCCTCGGCCTGCGTACATCGCTGTTGGAGGGCCACCGGATGCGCCGCCGGCAATCGTCGTTGGAAGTTCATCGGAGTAGATGAACTCCTACGCATGCAGGAAATCGGCCAGTTGTGGAAGGGAGACCGAATTACCGTTCACCGTTAGGGACGCTGCCATGGCTCTGAACTCCTATCGGAGTACCCTGAACACCCACAAATTCTGTTCGTCGAGCGATACCGGCCGGCCGGCGAGTGCGAGAGCCTCCATGATGAGCTGCGCCTGCCCGATGTAGTCCGCCGGCGATGAGTTCCCTTGACACAGTGATTGGAACTGCCCAAGGATATTTAAGAAGAGAGCCCGCGTGCTAGAGCCCAAGGCGGCAGTAATGGAGTCCCACACCTCCTTCGTCGTGTTCCGGCCAACCGCTAGGTGAAGCACCTGGTTGGACATGGAGGAGACGAGAAGCGAGAGGATGGATTGATCCTGCTTCACCCATGATTTGTACGCCGGATTAGGGACCGGACCGGCAGTGGCCACGCCGGATGCGGAGTCGCCGGATAGGGAGTAGCCGGAAGGGGAGCCGTCGACGGTTGGCGGTAGACATGCAATTTTGCCGTCGACGAATCCTAGCAGCTCTTAGCCCTTGAGGAACGGGACTAGCTGCGTACGCCAAAACAGGTAATTTATGGAGGTTAATTTTATCTACACAAAGTGATGTGCCGAGGATAGGGATTGGAGGTGGTGGCCGACGGTGGGGCAGTGGTGTTGATGGTTCTTTCAGATGAATTTGTCAACATTTTGGGGGAGGAGGAGGAAAAATAGGAGGATCTAACCTAAGGCTAAACTGATACCAGATGAGAGAGGAAAATCAATCAGTTTAATAAGATAGGAGTTACAATACTAAAGAGATTAGGTAACGTAATCTTCTCCTACCTAATAGACCAATCTAAGTCAAACTAACTAACACCACATAAAATAATAATCCTATTACAATAGAAATAATATAGAGAATAATAACATTACTAACACGGTGAACCAAGCCCGCCCATCGCCATGAGTACTTTTAGCTGGAACTGCTGATGATTGGGTGGCAATGGAACAGTTCGTGAATTGCTGGGCTATGTGTCCACGCAGCGACCTGATTTTGTCTTCCTCATGGAGACAAAAGCTACTACTATTCAGGTGGAGCGGGTGAGAGTCAAGCTAGGGTTTGACGGCTGTCACTGTGTAAATAGGGTGGGGATAGGAGGAGGTTTGGCGTTGTTTTGGAAGGAAGCTAGTATGGCGTCTCTCTTGGGGTACTCAGGAAACCACATCGATGTAAAGGTGACAAAGCCGGGCAAACCTGCTTGGCGCCTTACCTGTTTTTATGGTTTCCTCGAAAGGGCGAGATGGGACCAGGCATGGGATTTGCTACGTACATTGAAGGGTCATTCCAACCTTCCTTGGTTTGTGATCGACGACATTAATGGAGTGTCGTTTATCGGACCTGGGTATGGGCGAGTCATAGTGGGAAGAGGGGGATTATTCCGCATCCAGACAACCTAATTCCGGGCTTTACTGATGTTTTACTGGAGTGTCGTTTATCAGACCTGGGTATGGTGGGGCATGAGTTTACCTGCCAGAAGGGAAGGGGAACTCATCACTGGGTGGAGGAGCGTCTAGATAGGGTGGTTGCCACGGGGGACTGGTGTGATATGTTTACGGGGGCAGTTGTGCGTAACTTGCTCGCGGTTACTGTAACACCCCTAAATTTCAAGATACTTACGAGACTCTAGTTTAAATCCAAGAACAAGACTCGAGGCATATTATCAGACTCAATATCGTAGAATAACCATAGAAACTAACATGCGTCCTAAACATGCAATGCAAGACATAACGGGTAGATAATCATGCAAATAACGAGTAAGGCAACTAAGGCATTCAATACAATCAATTAGCAATTAGTCAACAAAGCACACAATTCTTCCTCCACCCTTATACCAAGTTCCAACCGTATAACTCCCCTCCGTCCTTATATCAGTTCCAACCTATACCTCTAGGACACCCTTATATCCCCACCCTTATGCCTCCGGGCAACCACATGCCCCCACCGACGAACCCACCTTTCAACCACCAACATATCAAGATGGTGCCGCAGTGCCATTCAATGATCCGCACCTCTAGTGCCAATATCAAGAGGTTAGCGCATATAGCTCTGACATGACACCGCAGCACTTATAACCTGACCCATGCTCAACGGCAAGCAGGTCTAAGGTGGGTGTGTGCCTTTAGCACAGTCACCGCTATAGCCTGTACCTTTAGTACAATGACCGGGCACAAGTGGTGCCAACCGCCAACAATTTATTTTCCACCAATCACAATCTCATCATCACATCATCATCATCATTAGCCACACTGGCCATTGCGCAATGACCACGATACTCATCATCATCCAATCAATCAACACATAATCGCATAACAAGCAAGACACAACAATAATGACACGTATTACACATAGAATCCTAGAACGATGCCTAAAACACCAAACGAGACTCATACATGGCAACCGGGGTACAACGGGACACGGGGAAACATCAAACGGGGAAAAACACCACGAACCAAGCTGGGATTCCAGCGGGTAGGTGGCGGGTGGAGGCCCACCCGCCGGCGGCCGGGCACTATTCCAGCGGGTGGCCGGCGGGCAGACCACCACCCGCCGGCTGCCCGCTGGAATGGTGTTGCGGGCAGCGGGTGTGACACCCCAAAAATCCACATTTCAATCCATGAATTAATTGAGTAATTAATTCTAATTCTTTTGAGGAATTGATTCCTAAAATCCTGATTTTTAATACTCAAGGACTAGAATTTGACTAGTCAATCTTTAAGTTGTGTTGTACCTTGTGCTTTGAGAGGAGTTCCCTTGTTCCTTACAGTTTCTAAAGCTTAGTAAGGGTATCCTTGTCTTTTCATCAAGAGTTAGTATTGTAACCTAAACCTAGAAGACTTCTTCATTTAATTCCTTACAATCCTTAGAAAATATCTCCATCTTCTCTCTAGAAAAGAAGAGTAGCTTATTCTTCAAGCCAAGTTGAGACCCTTGTCAAGATTCCAAGTTTTGCTTCCAAGATTCAACCTTTCACCTATTTGGGCATCTAGGAGGGTAAGATCTAAGCTTGTCTAGTCTTTTTGGTTCTATCTTAGTTGTCTTTTTCTTAAAGGTAGGATCTTTATGATCTTTTGGGTTGATCTTGAAGTGGGTTTGAGAAGTAAGCTTTGTGGGGAGCTTGTTGTGGTGTAAAGTGAAGTCTTTTGCTCTACAAGAGGTAACCCATGCTCTACAAAACCTATTTTGCTTACCTATATGTGATTTCTTGGATTCTACTTGTGTTTTGCTATGAAATGTGAGGGTTTATGCATTTATCTTGTGATATTGCATATCTAGAGCTTGTGTTTTGGGTTCCTTTGTGCCATTGCTTGGCATTTTCCATGGTTCAAGTCATTTTGTTGTATTTGGTGAGATTTGGCATGTTTTAGACTTGAATTTGTGTTGGAGAAGAAAATCCCCGAAGGGATTAGTTATGGAACAGATATGTTCCCGCGGGCGGAACGGCAGGAGGGGCACCACTCGCCGGCCTACCCGCGGGTACACAGCCTCGTGGGATACTGTTCCCGCGGGTGGAACCACGGGTGGGGCACTACCCGTAGGTCCACCCGCGGGTACATGGTTGGAGTTGGAGTGGGATTTGTTCCCCGTGATTCGGTTGTCTCGGTATTTGATCTTTTGACTTCCCCTTGTTCTTTTGTGGAACTATTTGAGCGTCTTCTTGATATTTCATAGGTCTAGAACTATATGGTAGGTATCCATGTAGGCTCTTTGGTGTCTTGAATCGTGCTAAGTGTTCAACATTGTGCTTCGTTGAACCAAGAGGTGTCTTGTGTGTTCCTCGGAATTACCTTGAGTTTCCCCGTTGTTAAGCATGCTAGTTTGTTGTCTTAATGCTAGCGTGTGTGTTGTTCGTACCTTCCGTGTGGTTGATGTTAACTTGTGTTATACATCGTTGTTGTCGTTGGGTGGTGACCAATTCCTTGATTGAGTATGTTTCATACCTTCGTTGTAATCCGTTGCTTGACTCGTGTGAGTTGTTGTGCGTGTGTGGCTTTACCTGGATTGCACGATTAGTGGTATGGGACGCTAGTCACCAAGGTATTGCAGCGGTCCTCGTGGTGGCCGTGACGTGATTATGAAGCTGTGTTCCTTCGAGAAAGGTTCACGTGATTGGGGGATAACATGTGTTATCCGGGCATGTGTGCCATGTGTGTGTACGGTACCTCGTGTACTATGAAATTGGTGGTCTTATAGGCAGGTTGTTGGTGGGGGACGACGGTCCCGGCGGAATAAGGTTGGACTTGGCTGTACAGGGGTCCTGGACGTAATGGTTGAAGAAGGTATAAGGTTGGGGGTAGCCATAAGGTTGGAACAGGGCATAAGGAAGGCATATCAACTCGTGATGTGTGATGTCGCGAGGGCTTGTGTAGCCATTGTGGTGAGTTCTCTTTCTTGCGACGTGTGTAGTCACAAGGGCATGTGTTGCCACGGGTGAGTTGTATTTCCTTCGTGTTGTGGTAACCTTTGTGGTTTGGGATGTGTTCCCGGTGTTATCTTTGAGAGTGATGAGTCTTGTGTTGTCTTTCGATCTTGGCTTTTAACTTATATACTTATGTATTCCGTTTCGAAAATGGTTTTCTATCTTATATCTACCTATATATGATACTTAACGGTATTGGTGGGTTACCAGCATTATCGCTGACCGGGCGTCGTCCCATGTTTATCTTTGTATCTTTCAGGTGATGTTTAGACGAGCGCGATGTCTAGAGCCTGGTAGCTTAGCACCTTTATCTTGTGGTTTTTGTGGCCTGTGCGCCCAATGTAGTTAGATTGATGTTTTGGGATAGTTTTATACACTTGCAGATTGTTCGCCGTAGCGTTTACCGGGTTTGGTAGACGTGGCATAACACCCCGTTGGATTTCTTTTTATCCATTTTTCGTTTTTATGTTCCGTTGTGCTAGTTTTGTTGTTTAATCTGCATGTGTTGCGGGGCATTAGTGGTGACTTCCAACAGAAGGTTGAGTGTTGCGGGGCAGAACTGAAACGATGGGGTGGGGATTATTTTCGAACGTTTCGGTGCAAGGTGAGACAATTGCAGTGTTCTCTAAATGGGTTAAGGAGTAGCCAACTTGCGAGTGATGTGGAGCGGTTCCAGAATATGGAGGATGAGCTGCGGAGGTTGCTCGCTCAGGAGGAGGTGTACTGGAGGCAGCGGTCCAAGCAGCTGTGGCTTAAAGAAGGTGACCTCAATACAAATTTTTTCACAAAGCAGCGACGAGCAGGTGGGGCAATAATTTTTTGTGGCGCATTCAGGATAATGAAGGACGTTGGGTAGAGGGGCAAAGTATGAACACGGAGATCCTAAGGTACTATGAACATATTTTTCATTCTGCATCCTGTGATGACAGTATACTCCGTAGAGTACCATGTCGTATTACTCATGACATGAATACTCAGTTGCTGCGACCAGTGGATGCCGAGGAGATAAAATGGGCTCTTTTCTCTATGTCCCCGGATAAATCCCCGAGGCCTGACGTGATGACCCCGACTTTTTATCAGTCTTTCTGGTCGATTGTGGGTGCTGATCTTACCCGGTTTGTAATAGATTGTGTTTCCACTTGTACTCTGTGTTGGTCCCGATAGAGTGTAGCGAGAGTCTAGAGGGGGGGGGGGGGTGAATAGACTCTTTTCGTGAAATGCCCTAAAAGTCACCTTTCGGTGTTTTGGCGCAGCGAAAATGTCAAATTCGTTTGTTCGCTTTGCACGAGTTTACGATATGAGTAAAGCTTTCGGTAAAGGTGATAATGAGAATAATATGAATGCAGAAGGAAAATGCGTAAGTAAGGAGATAGAGGGGACAAGAGATTTTATAGTGGTTCGGCTAACGTTGCTTACTCCACTCTTCTTCCACAACTGATGGAAGGATTGCACTATCACTCTTTAGTACAATTACACAAAGACCTCCTTGATCACTAAGCCGGACAGCCTTCGTAGGTTTTTCAACTCCTCGAGTTTACTCCGCCTCTATCAACTTCTTCTTCAGAGTTGAGGTTGGTAGAAAATGATTTCTTGATTTCTCCAACGTGATGAAGTCTTGACTGTGAGAGATGATTGCTTCGTACAAATGGCAAGACTTCTTTAAGGTGTAAGTAAATGATCAATAACCTTCTTCAAGTAACTTAACACCTTAACACTGGTTCACAAAAGCTTTTAGAGATTTGAGAGCGTTCAAGAGCTTTTGCAAGTAAATGAGTCGAGTGAAAAGAACCAGCACCTTCTTAGTTGATGAAGGTGGGTTTATATATGTGATGAAAATTCATCCGTTGAAGAGAGATGAAATTTTCGAACCTTTTAACCATTGGATAAGGACCGGGGAGCTCCATGCATTAAATGCTCCATTAATGAGGTTGTACCATGTAGCCGTTGAAAGTATGGGAAGCATTAGGGTTTTGTCCTTTAGCTCCAGGAGATGTACCTCTTTATTTAATGCTCCTTGGTAATCGTGTCCCCATGAGATCCTTATTGTCCTAGGGTGTTGTCAAATCAGACAGATAGAACATTTTTCTCGTTGTTGAAGAGAAGTAATGCTTGGTAAGAATCGTCTTTAACAAAACTGTCCTTTCGTGGTAGTTGACAATTCCTGCTTGACTTTCGTTGTTGTTCATCATGCTTTGTGTCTTCTTTCGTCTTGGAGACCCTATCAACTAGTTATAACTCATTTTCGTGTGTTTGTCTAGCTTAACACGAATTACAGGGGAGTTATGGCAACTCTTGTCTAGGACGAAAGCAGCGATCGAAAAAGCTAATAGTTAGGGGTCTACTTTCTACATTACATTGGTATCATCAAAATCCTAATACAAGGTTCCTAACAATTTCCCCCTTTTTGATGATGCCAAAACCTATACCCTTCTTGTAAGGCTGAAAATGATTCCATAAAGAATTTTTCTATTATAAAGCAGCCTTACGTGAGAGTGTGCAAGTCTCTTCTAGGATGAAAGCAGTAACAAGTAAGACAAGGACAAATAACTCAGACAAGTGACACGAGATGTGTGACAATGAGAGTTTCATATTAAGATAGTGAGAATTACAAAAACTTTATGATGAAAACAGAACGAAAGATATCTTACATTTCTAAGAGCTTTGACTTCTGTTGATCAGCTTCCTTATGTTCTTTGTCGTCTTTTTCCTTTTGTTGCTTGAGAATTCTTTTGAAGTCTATTTCCTCATTGATCTTTTTTCTGAAGATCTTAATCGGATTCGTCTTGACAAGATCTTCATGTTTTCCTTTGATATTTAAGCTTGTGTAGTTGTTATAGACTTCACGAATGTTTCTTCCTTCGACTATCCCAGCTTTCCACCACGAAATTAGCTGAAACGAATTCATTCCTTCTTGATAACTTTTTCCTGACTCTTTGTGCACTTTGAAAGCTGCATTGTGAATAACACTTTGTGGAGAGTCTTTGGTTACACTAGAAAGATCTTCGATGAGATTCCTGATTCTTTCTCTTTCCTTTGCTTCATCCTCTCTTCTTTTGATTTCTTCATCATGCTTCTTCCACAGTTCTCTGTTTTCTCTTTTGATCCTTTCGTTTTGGGTGCTTATGTGATCTTGCCTTGTGTGATTGTCTCTTGTTTTAAGCCAGGTAGGAACGTTGCAACCCTCAAAACGTTTACCACTTCCTTCTTCATAGGGAACAAAGTCCACAAAGTTTCCTATGCCATCCATAGTTACTTTGTTGTTCTTCATAAGTTTCTGCCTTAGTTTCGTCTGTTCTCTCTTGGAGAAACCCGTGAAGATGTACTTGGCTTCAGAACCAAAAGATTGGCGAGGCTTAAGTGATCTGGATTGGTATCGACCATGGTATCTTGGCTTTGAGGAATGGTGACCACGAGACCTTGATGGAGGATGGGATGGATTTGTGTTTCTTCGGCCAGAGTCTCTTGGTGTTCGAGAAGGCGAGTGTCTTGCTTCTGGAGACTGATCTTTCGTGTTATTTCTCGGATGATCATCATCCTTATCCTTGTCGTCATCTCTCTTTTCCCCCTTTTTAGCATCATCGGCACAAGTGGTAGGAGGAATAGTGGAAAGCTTACTTACTGCTACCAAGATGTCCTGGGCATATCCGAGAATTTGAAGAGCATATTCTCCCAGTTGGTATGAGTTATCTTGATAGGTATCGATTTTTGTGCAGGCTAGGTCAACACGCTCTTTTAGGCCGAAGTGAGAATGTTTGAGTTCGTGTTGTTGCCGTGCAACTTTTTTCATGGTGGTGTCAAGTTCATGAAGTTTCTTCGCAATTCGCCCAAGGAACTTGTGATCTGATTGAGTGTGTTGCGACAGTTGAGGCTGTTCTTGAGGTGGAGGCTGAGGTTGAGAATTGGGCAGCCATCAGAAGATCGACCTTCTTGCATAAATCATCTAAGACTTTCGTGTCCTTTTCTCGTAGAACAAGATATTGCAAATGAATGTTCTCGGCTATATGAACAGTTTCTCGCATGTGGTTCATAATAGTCCGTGGGGACTCTGGAGTTGAATCTTCTACAATGTTGGTAGGCGATGTGTCCATTTGTTCATCCTGAGGTGGTGCTTCCCTTTTTCCACCACTTGCTGAGCTGAGGAGAATAGGTGAGGCTGCCAGTTTTTCCTCAGTTGCTACTCCACGTTTAATAGGAGTTTTGTCCACAAGTGGAATATGTGGAACAATCGCACGAGACAAATCTTCGGGATGATCGTTTGAAACCTGTTGATCTTGGTGTGAAGCTTCTTTCGGGTCATCACTGTCAGAGGGTAATTGTCTTAGAAGAGATCTTTGAGGAAAGGTATCATAATCAGGACCGATCAATATTGGATCACTGTCTTCGGGATCGGCTTCTTGGACACCGGCATTACCCAAATTATAATCGTTGTCATTGTCATCATCATCGTCATCATGTTCATCATCTGCATCTTCAACATCATCGTCATCATCATTTTCATCTTCCTCATTCATGTCACTTTCGTCTTCTTCAATTTCACGTCCATGCTCATCTTTCGTGCCACTGACATTGCAATTTGGATCATTCTGGTGTTCCATTTCTAAAGTGGTCTTGATCTTTGATAGCAGCATGGCATACCGAAGTTGCTTCATTTCTTCTTCCAAAGCCGGATCTAATGGTGGTTGGTTAAGTTCAATGCAGATTGGAGCTTTGTCTTTTCCTAGAGTGCGATTGGTCATCTTGTAGGAGAAAACACGTCTTATTTCTTCAAGACGAAGTGTTTTGTAGACATCATCTATACCAATCCACTGCAGTGCAAATTGTTCTTCGTCTTGCATGGCTTCAAAAGTTTCAACAAATGTGTTTAATGGGGCTGTGCGCCACTTTTGCCACTGCATAACTCATTGATAATCACTTTCAATAGATGCTCGGAGTACTTGATCTGGTGTTGGTGCTTTGGGAGCTGGGGCTGGTTCTTTCGGAATGGCTGGAGTTGCTACTGTCATCACAGCTGTCTCGTCTACCAATCCAGGTTCTTGTGTCAGAATTACCTGCTCTGTATTGGTAGGTTCTTGTGGATGAGACGAAACATCAATCATTGCAACAGTTGCTTCTTTCGTCTTGTCTGGTGAACTAGGTTCTTGTGGAAGATTTAAGCAACTGGCCTCCATTTCTACATTAGCAGGTTCTTGTGTCAACCCGTCAAGGTGTTGCTCTACCAAAGTAGGTTCTTGTGGATGGGGAACTGGAGAGGAGATATGACCAAGTTCTGGTACATGAGGATCTGAGAATTTTTCTGGTGAGGCAACTTTCGGTTGATATTCCCCCTGGAGAGGTGCTTATTTCGTGACCTCTTCCCCCTGTGGAAGTGCTTCTCTTGTGTCTACTTCTTTCGGTGTAGTATGTTTCTTTGGGGAAAACTTTGGCTTGACAGGAGACCGAAAGTAACCCTTTTTGCCGAGTCTTGAAAGAGTCATATTGTCTTCGTCGGATGAATCTTTTACAATGATTGTTTCTGGTGGTGGAGTAGGTGGAGTAGGATCTGTCTTCTCTTGAGGAGATTTTGGAGAAATTGGAAGAGGTAGAACAACATCTGTCTTCTTTGCCTTAATCAGAGAGGAGTGCTTCTCTCGCTTTTGTCGTTTAGGTTTAGGTTGATCATCCTCTGAAACCTTAGGAGTTCTTGATTTCCTCTTGGTTTTAACCAGCTCAATAGGAATCCCTAACTCTAAAGATTTTTGCTTGTCATAACCTGATGGTTTCTGTTTCATGTGGCATGCTTTCGGTCCTGGCCGGATTCCTGGGCGCATTAAAATTCCTTTGGTGACAAGAAGATGGCTGACCATAAATCCATACCCTAGTTTCTTGGCGACGTCACCAGGACTCTTTCTGTTGTAGGTGATGGTGTGGACGAGATTGTTGAAGATGATCTTTGACCAATCCACCTTGATTTCATTCAGAAAGGCATGCAGCATTTTTAATTTTTCTTTTGTTACATCATCAGTTCCTGAAGTTTTGTGATCAACAACTTTGTTGAAGATATCAACTGTGAAATCATAATTTAGTCGAAACCACTTCTTCTTTAACGGCCATGAGATTTCTGTCTTCACCGGACCTTGGTTGTTCTTGATAGAGACATAGAAGTCTTCTGGATCGTGATAATAGTGGGTAAGGTTGGACATGTAAGAGTCATCTCTGTGTGGAAAACCGTATGTGGTTCGAATGTCTTCCGAGGTGAGGATCACTTCATGATTGAGAACCCTGGAGGTGATGGTCAGAGAATCGGAAGAGATGGTTGCGTTCATGTAGAACTGCGTAACATCAATAGAATGCCTAATGGTGTAAAGATGTGCGATGAATTGATACAGCCCTATTTCAGTGAGGAGTCGAATGATGTTTTCGCCAAATCTTCTATCCAAAATGTATTCAAGAAATCCATGTGCGTCCCACATGCTACCCCCGACAATAAAAGGTACTCTGGATTCAATGAACCTCAAGTCTTCAGTTGGGAAGCTTGGAATTTACAGGGTTGATGGTGTTTCTGGTTCTTTTTCAGTAGGTGAAGCTTGTGAGAGTTCCGCCATTGTGAAGGATTGAGAGAGAGAGGGAGGTATGATGGATGAGTGTGGGGGTTGAGTGAAAAAGGTAAGGTATATTGAGAAGAGGGTTTAAGTAGGGTTTTATCTGACTCCGGGTAACCGGTTATGGGTAACCCATTTTGAGATGGATTATTTGAATTTCAAAAGAGCTACCGGTTCCTCTTCTCCATATGGTAACTGATCATAGTGGGGGAATGATAAGATCGTGTGCAGATCAAATTTGATCATTCCATCATTTAATGAGGTGAGAGAAAAGCACTCGAGTGCCTACGGGTGCATTAAATGCACGTCACGTCCTGTGTCAGACAGAGTGGGATGGTGGACCTTTTTTCTCGGCCACATGATCCCCATTATGACTCATCTAAACGGTTTGGATTATAAGATAGAGATGAAGCGTCTTAGGCACGATTCCAAACCCGAAGATAGATAAGATTAACACAACATAAGATTTGTATGAAAAATAAAGTCAAACAAATCTTTTTTATAAAGACAAGGGTGTTTTTTCCGAGAGATTTATTACACAGAACAAACGTAATAATAACGATTACAATCTCTCGTGCATTAGTAGGCAAGCTAGCCTTTACTCAATGCTATCCTTCTTCTTTCGTGCATTCTCAAAATACTCCTTCTTTCGGATCTCATGAGCAAATACTTCAGCGATGAGTGTTTCGTGATCTGCCCCCATTGTTTCTATAGAGAGACCTTGTCTCTCCATGTCATCCAGTTTTGCCAAGACTTTGGCTTTAGCACCAGCGTACAGTGCACGATATCTTTCTTCGTGTTTCAGAAGTGGTGTTAGTTGAACAAGGGAGTAGAATTCTGAGATGTCTGGTTCCTTCCCAGAAGGTGAACCTTTCTCAACTGAACTTCCGAGATCATGATGAGACATTTTTTCGGACACAGATAAGTTCTCGGATGTGAGGGCCATTTCCTTCCCTTTATCCATGAGCTTATGAAAGGTGAAGAATGAGTCCATTTTTAAATGAGAAGGTCCATTAAATAGCGAGTTGGACATCTCAAAAGGTGTGTCTGAATGACTTGACCAAGGCACGCCTTAGGGAATATATTCATTTCCAAGAAGTTTGTCCTTGATTCGGGATATTGAACAGATGAGAAACGAGACAGGTAAAGTTTCGTTCACTTCTTTTAAGAGAAACAGAAACACTGAGATTTTATTATAATAACGAGAGATAGCGGTACATAAGACAAGATACATAATCCCAAGGATTAATTTTTCTTTCTCTCGACTTTCTTGATCTCAGATGGCTTAGCTTGTGCCTTTTTCAGATCACCCCACATACGCCTATACCACTTCCCGGTACGAGGATAGTTCGATCCTGAAGATGATTCAGGTTCTTCCCCCTTAGCATATGCCTCCTTTTCATCCTCTTGTTTCAGATAGGCCATATAGTCCGGATCATAGAACTTGCTGGGATCCTCTGGGGTTGCCTGTGTTCTTTTTGAAAGACTTTCTTCATTTTCAGATTTTTCAACAATATAGGCAGCCATCTCATCATATTGAAGAGATGAGTCGGAATCAGAGAGAATGTCTAGTGGTACTTGCGGACTGTTGCCAGGATAAAGGTCTCCTTGTTCCTCCCGGATCTGCCTAGCAACCTCTCTCAGTTTGTGAGAGTCACCTCTAGTGAAAGGTTTCTTTGGAGACATGGTGAGGAAGAGAATGATGAAGATGTGAAGAATTCACCTCCTTTTATAGCAGGAGATCTACAATGTTCATGTGTCAGTTACACATATTTTTCAACGTAGCAATTAATGCTCATAAATTTCTTCAAGGAGTTATCAATTCCAGGCAAGACTTTGACTGTGAATATTCGACTCTTTATTAAGCATCCTCCAACTTCAATGTGCTTATTTGTCAGATAACTCATAATGATTTATGGCCCCTTTTTGACCAGATTTTATTTGTGTGATGAGTTTTCCTGTGACTTTAAACAAGAATCTGACAAAGATAAACATAGTCAAGAAATGCATTTATTCTAAGCACGAAAATAACACTTTTATTAAATCTTAAAAGAGAAAGAAAGGGGGGTTCCAAGTCACGAGAGTACAGCACACAA
This sequence comes from Ipomoea nil, assembly GCF_001879475.1. Lineage (NCBI taxonomy): Eukaryota > Viridiplantae > Streptophyta > Magnoliopsida > Solanales > Convolvulaceae > Ipomoea > Ipomoea nil. Next base: position 19,521 of record NW_017617744.1, on the reverse strand, counting down.
CAATTTAGAGAAAACGATAGGGCACGTGAAGTTCCAGATGTGTCATCTCTTCGGTCACATCAGGCAGATTTGCCCTTTTTGCATATTCATCCAGCTCCTCAAGTGAGAGAGTGGGTTCGGGTGAATGAGTTGAGGACCGAGAGTGAACCATAGTGAAATCTTCATGAGATTGCTCACTAGGTTGGGGAACTTCAGGAATTGCACACCAGTGAAAGGGAGGAGAAGTTGTTGAATGCTTGTTAGAGCTTTTCATCATCATTATTCTCTCGTTAGCAAGCCGTTTCGCTTGTTCTACGTAGTATGCTTTCTTAGCCCTGGATTCATTGACTAGTTTGTCAAGAGTCTCATTCTCCTTTCGTGTTGCTGTATTGGGCATGGAGTAAGTTACATTGACCCTTTCCCCATCTTCTTCCAACTTAATGATGGTGGTATTTGGTAGCTTGCTGGCTTCTCGCAGATGATAATCTAGGCGAGTAACTCTTCTCTCAGCTTCATTGATCTTTCCTTTCCCTTTGTCCATTCCTGCAAGCTTTTCTTTTTCCTAAGGGTTGAGTGAGTAATGCTCATGAATTGAGAAAACAATTTATAGGCAAAAAGTTATCGTGTGAATCTCAATAAAATCTTTTAGATACTGACACCATATTTCGTGTTGGTCACGATATTGAAAAGATATTGAAAGATAGAGTCATATATTAAGAAGAGCGCAATCATGATAACATCACAACTTATCACCATGGCCTAACAAAGTTATTTTAGGCCTTCTTTTTTTGCTGCTTGCGGTGGATTTTAGAGGAGATGCCATCTTAGGAGGAGTGCTTGAGGGTGAGTAGTCAAAACTACCACTTCGTTCCAGCACATGTCTTCCTTGACATACCCTATAGGGTTGCCAACAGAGTGAAATGACTCTCTTGACTCATTTTCCGTTGTGTCACGGAGAAGACTCTGTATGTGTTGAGAATGTTCAAGAAATTGATTAAACTCTTGCTCGGTTACAAGTCGATCATTGATGATTTTGTTTTTCCCTTCTTGTGCCTCAGTGATTGTTCTTTCGCTTCCTGTACCCATATCTGCACATGCAAAGACAAACACTAAATTTTTTTTTGTTAGATATGAAAACTTAACCACGTCGTGTTCCTCATTTATACAGATCCTTACGTGTAAGGATGGATCAAATATTTTGAATATCGAGAGTGAGAATCTTTGCAGATTTGATTCTCTTGGCTTTATGTCATTTCAATCATTCCGATTTCATGCCTTAGAGAGGAGAATCTTGCTTCACTTAATGGTTTTGTGAGTATATCTGCAAGTTGATCATCAGTATTAACATTGTAACACCCCGTGTTACGACCCCTAAAACCAATTAATCATTTAATCAATAATCCAAAGAAAGAATTAAATTACAATAATTAATTTGGAAAAGGCCCACCATAGTCCGTGGGCCCTCTTCTCTAAACCCAATCCCTAGTCCTAAAATGAATAGAGTTAGCAAGCCTATAGTATTTGGACCCTAATTAGGACTCTTAGATAAATAAATAGGGGACATAGGAGGCACCTAGAACCCCCACCACAATAATCCCTCACCACACAAGAAGTTCCAAGAATTCCATTAGGAGAAATCAAGAAAGAAGAAAGCTTCAAGAAAGACCCTTCATAGCCAAGGAATTAATTAAGGATAAAAGATACCCATGTCTCAACAAAACCTATTTTCATAGCTATGATTCCCCTCTTAGGATTTCCCCATATTCTTGTGTATTGATGATTCGTTATATTGTTCTTGACGATTGGTGTTATGATTCCATGAGCGATCTTGATAATCTTGTTGATGAAAAGGGATTCTTGATGATTGTGTGATTCTTGATGGAAGCTAGTTTCTTGATGATTATGTGCTAATCTTGATTGTTCATGATGTTTAAAGAGGAATCGTGTTCTTGTTAAATGGGATGTGTCTAGAGCCCTAGGCCGTATTGTGAAATTCGTATGGTGTTGTTCTTGATGTATTGGGTGGGAATTCGCATGTTCAGGTATTAATTAAGTTTAGAAAAGCATGATAGGATATGTACCGTATGTTTCTTGCTTTTGATCCGTTAATTGTCGACGTGTCGTTATCAATTGCGTTTGAAAGTGTCTAAGCATGGTTCCGGGTTCCACTAAAGTTCCCGGGGCGTTTTTGTGATGAAAGAGTCAGTGGGAGGTAGGTGGGGGTAGGGGACCCGCCACCTACCCGCTGCCAGCTTTGAAGTCGCCGGCAGCGGGTGGCAGGCCACCCGCTGCCTGGAATCACGACGCCGGCGGGTAACCCCTCACCCACCGGCTACTAGCTGGATTTTACCCCACCTTGGGATTTCGGCTTCCCCGTTTGATGTTCCCCGACCCCCGTGGTGTCCCAACGGACTCCGTCTATCGTGCCTATGTCTAGTTTGATGTTCGGGTACCATTCGTAGGTCGAATAAGTCTTATATATCGCATGCTAGTTGAATTGGTATCCCGTTGTCCTAGGCGTAAGAAGTATGAATCCCTTAGGATTATTCTTAGTATGTGAATGATCACGCATAGGTTTCGTTATACGATTTCTTCCCCTTCCCAATGTGTCAATGTGGGTTGCATGTGATTGCTATGTGTTATGTGTGCATGATACCCCAATTCGGTTGCGATCGAATTGGTTATTCCTGAGCTGCGGTTCAGAAGCTGGCTGCGGTCAGATTTACACTCTCGGGATGCGGACCACCGTTTGGTTGTGATCAAACGTTTTACATGAGCTGCGGTTCATATTCCTGGCTGCGGTAAGATGACTACTCTTGGGCTGCGGTCCACTGTTTGGTTGCGATCAAACTTTGATGAGCTGCGGTTCATCGGTCGGTTGCGATCGACCCCTCCGTGTTGCGATACGGGGCAGGGTGCTGCGAGGCCGTGTCAGAGCTATATGCACTGACCCTCATGTATGGGCATGCGATTGGTCCTGTGGCGCCAACAAAGTGTGCTATGTGATGAGATATGTATGATTGGATTGTTAAGAAAGCGTGACCATAGGATACGTGCTAGTAACTATATATGCTTGTTTGTGATTATTGGCTGTGCTTATCTCTACCTGTCATATCTGGTTCCTACACCTGTGAATTGTGCATGCTTGGTTATGACTGTCGATTGTGCTTATCCATATCTGTCGAATCTATTCCCTGTTTTGAAAGCTAGAGTCTCTTAGGATATAACTTCATGCTTCGAAATGGTTTTCATATATCTATGTATATATCTATATGTATTGTATTTCAACGCGTTGGAGTGGGTTACCAGCATCTCTCGCTGAATAGATATATTTGGCTTTCAGGCACAGACGAGTAGATCACTGGAGCGCGCTAGAGGCTTGGGGCGTAGATTAGATAGTTTTCCCTTTCGGCCTGCGTGCCATGATTTTGTAATGAGACTGATTGAGGTTTTTAGAATTTAGCCTGTGCACCTGAGTTCTCTAGCTCGGGTGTGGCATAACACCCCGTATTCTTATAAACGTTTTGGGATTTATGATCATTTACCTTTGTTATATAGTCTTTAAAAGTTTTTGAAATTTCTGGGTGTTACAGTTGGTATCAGAGCCTAAGTTTGACCCTAGGATAAGACTCTTAAGACTAAACTCTAAGACATTAGGCTTGAACTCTAGGTACTTAGGGACTTAGGACTCAATAACCTTAGGACGCGCGGTGAGACTGTGGAACCTACACATAAACCACCCCTCACTTCATCCCTCCCCTATTTAAAGAAAACTTTCCCCGCTTAACACATCAAAGTAAGGGCACCAGACTCTAAACTTAACATTCCTATAAACATTGACCCGGAAGGACGACAGCATGGCTCCGAACAGAAGACAATCAAGGACTCCAGAACCCGCCACACACGACCCCCTGACCCAAACTCTGCAACAACTAACGCAAGTCGCCCAGGCACTAAGCAACGTGGCTCTTCGCAACAACAGGCCCCCACCACCTCCATCAAACGCAAACTCAGACGTCGCTCGACAAGTTTCAAATCATCGACCACCGTCGTTCTCAGGAGAAGAAGATCCCGTAATCCTGGAGGAATGGATCCGGACCCTCGACAAAATTCTGGGGTTAGTAGAATGCCAGAAGAACGTCGCGTAGAGATAGCCTCGTTCTACTTCGGGCACGAGGCAGACCTTTTGTGGATCCACGAAGGGCCCGCTTACCAACAAGAACCGGGGTTCGATTGGGAAAGCCTCAAAACACGACTACGAGAGCGATTCTATCCAACACACGTAAAAGCATCTATGTACGAAGAGTTCCTCCATTTGAAACAAGGAACGACTACCGTCATGGAGTATCATAAACGATTCCTCGAACTAGCATGCTTTGCGCCATAACTAGTCCCCACTGAGGTAACTAAGATAGAGAGGTTCGTATCGGGCCTCAACTTCGAAGCCCGAAAGGCACTAGTGGTGAGCAGACCTCGGACCCTCAACGAGGCTTACTCCAGTGCCGCAAATCTCTATCGAATCCAACTACTCCAACGTGGGGTTCAAGAACAGATACGAAAGAGAAACACCGGGGGTGGAACACCACCCGTAAAAAGGACAAGAAACGACACCAACACAAGACCAAGCAACCTGGCCAACCAAAGGCCACCCCTAGGAAACAACGAAGCTAACCCAAGAAGCTTCCCTTGCCCGAAATGCAACAAAAGCCACAGAGGCAAGGATTGCATGGGCAATCCCTGGCGGTGCTTCAACTGCGGGGAAGAATGACACAAGGCTTTCCAATGCACGCAACCCCAAAGGCCACCGCCCCCCCCCCCCCCCCCCCTCGCCAAGCCGTCGCCGGAGTCGAGCCTCGCCGCCGCCCCGTCGCCAGAAACTTTCACCGAGACCCCGCCGGAAACTCGCCGGAGAATCGCCGGAAAACACCACCTAGACGAAAATCCAAAATTCCGAAAAAGCCCCTCGGAACCCGCAGCCCGGAATGGAGCAACGCCGATTATACCGTAATCGGAGGTAAAGCCCTTGAACCCAATCAATTTTCTCCGGAATTGGTTGATATGCTTAATCACCAAGGGCTTTTGGATACGTACATCACCATCAAGGGGGATACGTACCCCGAATTGGTGAAAGAATTCTATCAACATCTAGTAGCCACCAAATGGGGTGATAAGCTAGAAATCACCACCAAGGTCCGCGGCAAGGAAATCATACTCTCCGAAGGCCGCTTAGCCAAGTTCTTGAAATTGACCACCATGGGTGTGTCAAACTACGACCGAAAGGGGTGGATTGATACCCAAAATACGGGGTACAAAGACTATCTCGGGTACCTACTCGGGAAAGAGGAAGGATTCACCTCGGCCACACAACCAAATAGGAAGTAGCTAACGGCGGAGCAAAAGATATTGGTTATGATTGTAATCGACAGCCTCTTGCCCACAAACAATAAGAGCAAAGACGTGGGGAGCTTAGAGTGCACTTTTGCTTACCTCTTGAAACACAAAATCAAGTTCAACCTACCGGCCCTCATGCTAAAACACATGGAATTTTGCAAGTCAAACAACCGACTTAGCCTGCCCTACGGGATGATCCTAAGTTGGATCATGAAGAAAATGGGGGTGGACCTAAGCCACACTGAGGTCAAGCCTGTAAATGTCATGATTTTTAATGCCCAAAACCTCCGACGCAATGAAATCTACTACACCGAGGGTGGATAGTATGTCACCCTCGAGGAAATTTGTCTCAAACCCGAGGAGGAGCATAGGGAGTTGGTTGACCGATTGGACATCTCCAACAAAAAGCTTAAACGGGCGATGCAAGATTGTGGGGGACTAGAGGGAAGTGAGGATCAGGAAGAGGATGACGAGCCTAACCCACCAGCGCACCCACGATCAGGAGGGAACCCAAGGGAACAAAACGAGGGCTCGGTCAATGAGCGCATCCTAGCACAACTCAACCGGCAAAACCAAATCATGGAGGAAGGGTTCTCGTCCTTAATCCGCACGACACGCGCATTAGATCAGAGGGTGGCAGCAATCGAGGCCACCTTGGGCACTCGCAGGGCATCCAGCTCCGGAGCAAGAGACCAAGGTAGACCCAAACTTTCCTATCACCACACCACCAGAAGTCCAGCCTACCCCAGCTAAGACAAAACGTGGGGCCACGTTCCTAACCAGGAGTCCAAAATGCGGGATGTCCAGGGGTGAAAGAATGGATTAACGCACCGGGCTTCGGGGACGAAGCCCCTCGTAAGGGGGGGGGGGGGGGGAGAGTGTAACACCCTGTGTTACGACCCCAAAAACCAATTAATCATTTAACCAATTATCCAAAGAAAGAATTAAATTATGATAGGAATATTTTTTGTAAGTTTTGATGAGCCAAATGTATCTTTAGATCCCCTTAGTTTTTAAGTCTTTAGTATGAGCATCATAAATCAGAATATTGAAATCAGAAGGAATCTACCATAGGAAGAACAAAATTAATTTGAGAAATTAATTTTGGTCCTACGAGTATTCATCCGTGAAAGAAGCATAAAGTAATGGCGTTGCAAGGATTAATCGGATGAGCCTAACGGTGAAATGGTAGAGGTCTTTACTCTAAATGATCACACTTGAGATCGATTCCCCCCAAGGACCTATGTTTTTTTTAAGGCAGATTTCAAAAGAAGACGATGTGTTCAAAAGAGCACGATGTGTGCTAAAGGAGCACGATACTTACTAAAGGAGCACAATATGACCAAATCTGGAAGGAGCACAATGTTGTCTAAGAAGCACAATGCTGTCAGAAGAGCACAATGCCACCTAAGAAGCACAATGTTGTCAGAAGAGCACAATGCCACCTAAGAAGCACAATGTTGTCTAAGAAGCACAATGTTGTCAGAAGAGCACAATGTATCGTAAGAAGCACAATGTTCAAAGTCAAGGAGCACGATGTTCAAGTCAAAGGAGCACAATGTGGCAAAAGAGCAAGATGATCAGAAATTGGATAAATTCGAAGGAATTTACTCCAAGCCCACCCACATGCCACAAGACTCCAAAATTGCCTGAAAGACATTTGATCAGAACGGAAAAAATATTTATGAAGGCATGAATATAAAAACTTATCCTAAAAATAAATTATATCAGATGAATTTATTTCAAAGATTCGTTGGATATTCAAATTGACAATTAAAGTAATATTTTTAGAAACAACTAGAAAATCAAAGTTGTGCTAAAAAATTACTTTGTCAGGCAAGTTGACAAATCAAATCAAAATTGAAGATCTACTACTGTCAACAATATCAGGCTATGAAGATTCAAATTTCAAATATCAAATTATCCCACTCCAACGGATATATTTGATTGACTATAAAAAGCCATGAAGACTTGAAGACAAATAGAGTGAGAAGAGATAGAGGAAAACGAGATAGAAGTGCAATACAAGTGCAAAATTCAAAAGTGCTAGTGCTCAAAATATTCTAAGAGACTTAGTCTGAATAGTCTCAAATCTAGTTCGAGAGAGAAATACAAATCCTTGTATTTGTAAATTGTAGAAAGAGTATAGCTGTGTGCAAAATACTCTAGTGAGTGTAGCTGTGTGCAAAACACTCGTAGTTGCTAAGTGTAGCTGTGTGCAAGACACTTAGTTGCGTTGATTATAGCTGTGTGCGAAATACTCGGAGTTGAGTGTAGCTGTGTGCGAGACACTCGGAGTTGGGTGTAGCTGTGTGCAAGATATCCGGAAGAAGTGCTTGTGTAGCACTTATTCACTATTGTAACTGTGTGTGGAAAATAGTGAATTTCTCCTAGACGTGAAAGGAGAAAAGTGGACTAGGAAGATTACGCCACTTCCGAACCACTATAAATTGCCTCTCTCATTTACATACCGCACTTACATTATTTGCTATATCTATCTATCTCATCCGACTAACCCATTTACTATTCACAGTTAATCTTAATCATCCGGGTTTAGTGTGTCCTCACGTATGCATGTGACTCAAACTTCTCGAGCTTAAATACTAATTTATTCTAAGCAAGTTTGACGTGCTGCATGTAACATTCGTCACACGGACGACGTGACACGATATTTATTTACAATCTTGAATATTGTTATTATATATTGAGTGAACCATCTCCTTTATATATTCAAGATATCTCTGTCACTTTACATATCATTTGTATCTATCTTACTTATACTTGTATACTTGATTTACTAGTTGGGCATAACTCTTTACTATTATTCCGCTGTGCAGTACAAACTTGCTCTATTTACATGTTACTTAGAGTTGAAGTAACCGAAGAGTTATTTAATTTGAAAAAGCTTGAAAGTCTATTCACCCCCCCCCCCCTCTAGACTTTCACCACCCTATCGGGACCAACAATTGGTATCAGAGCGGTTGTCTATTTGAGTCAATTTTGACTGCTAGACAGATCTCGAAAAAAATCAAGATGATGAAAAGAGATAATGCTCTTGCCCAAAATTTATTATTTTCCTTAGAAAAATTTGACTATTGGAAAATTCGCATGCAGGTACATTTATCCGCATTACATGATGAAATGTGGGAAGTGGTTACGAGTGGTCCTATTGAGATTTTGCAAGTCAACACTTCATCTGAACAAACAAGTGAGACTCCGCAATACATTCCAAAACCGAAAGTGGAATGGTCTCGTGAAGATAGAACAAGAAATAACTTGGACAATATTGCCAAGGATATTTTGTTTATATCTATCGATGACACGATATTTCCAAAAGTTCGAAAATGTCAATCCGCGAAGGAAGTATGGGAAACGCTCATTCAAATTGGTGAAGGAGACGAACAAGAAAAGGATAATAAACTCACTATAGCATTAAAGAAATTCGAGGATTTCAAAATGCTAACCGGCGAGAATATTACCGACATGGAAACAAGATTTGCCAAAATCTTAGGAGAGATTAATGATCTTGGAAAAGATATTAATCAAAAAGAAATCTCACTTAAAATTCTACGTGGTCTACCATCTACATGGGACATGAAGGTCACATCCATGAGAGATCATAGGGATCTAAAAACCCTATCAACCGATAAGCTCTTTAGTGATCTAAAAGCTTATGAATTTGAGATGAAATCAAGATTAGAGGAAGATCATGAAGAAAAGAACAACGCGCTTATAGCCGAGCAACCATCAACCTCAAGGTCAGTACAAAATGTTGAATTATTGCCTAATGATCAATTTGCTCTCTTTGTCAAGAAATTCAGGAAATTCATGAAGAGAAGCAACTACAAGAAAAATCCACAAGGGAAATCATGGAATACAACGAAGAATTCGAAGAAAGAAATTATTGAGGAAGATTCAAATTTGTGTTACAACTGTAGAAAACCGGGACCCTTTGCAGCAAGTTGTCCATATCCCAAGGTGAGTAAAAGTCAGTACACAAATGTTACTAACCGTCAACAGGAAGAATTCAAGCCCAAAGATAAAAGATTAAAAGAAAGAAGAAAAGCACTCATCAGTGACCCACTTGAAATAAGTGAGTCAGAAGAATCTTCAAGTGATGAAAGTGACACCTCAAAGGATGACAATGCAATGTTTTGCATGAGCATCTCCAACAACACACCACACGAGGACATGTGTCTTATGGCTAATGGACATGAAGAAAATGAGGTAACATCTAAATCTTATGACTCTGTTAATTCTTCATTTTCTAGAGAGTCCCTCTTTCACTTAATGGAAGAATGTCAAACCGTAATGGACACTCACTTTCAACTCAAAGAGCGCAATAATCATCTGATTCTTGAAAAAGATCAATTAATTGAAAAATTGCAAAATGCTCTACTTGAAGTGAAAGACTTGAAAGATAAAATTATTTGTCTTCAAGAAGAGTGTAAATCAAGGGAAGTGAGAGAACACAACCTCAGAGAGGTTATAGCAACATTTACGCATTCATCCAAAATAATGGACAAAATGGTAAATATGCAAAAACCCTCAAGTGATAAAACCGGACTTGGTTATGATCCATCGTGTTCTCAAGCCTCCAAGAAATTGACCAATTCTACTACTACTTTAAGTAATAAAGTTCAAGTAGTAAAATTTGTAAAAGGTCAAGAAAGCACAGTGAGACAAGGAATTGGTTACCAAACTGATGTCAAAATTAACACTGTTGGACCAAAGCCTCAAAGAAACAATATTTCGTCCAAACAGTACACTAAAAGACAAAAGTTTGTTCCTAAATGGAAATACACCAATGAGTCTAGTGCACAAAGTCCTCATAGGAAAATGGGAAGAAATCCGAGGATTGGGGCAGGGAGACTCTATCCCTCTAAACAAGATTGGTTTGGAAATATTAAATCATGGACTAAGTCCAGATTTAATGCTTATCACAGGCCCAAACAATCTATATCCCACGTGCCAAGAAATCGAGTCAATTTTTAAAAACCGGCACAAAAAATGTTTTCAAAAATTAAATATGATTATAATGTGTTTAATGGTTACCAATCACCTAAACTTAGATCAGTGAGTACAAGGTGGATTTGGGTACCAAAAATGACTAACACCCAAGGACCCAAGTCAAGTTGGGTACCTAAAAATGTTTAATTCATTTGCAGGAAGTTTGGTACTTCGATAGTGGATGTTCTAGACACATGACTGGAAATAAATCAAGTCTTGTGAATCTTAAAAATATCGAAGGACCAAAAGTCGTATTCGGTGGAAATGAACGATACGGCATAACAAAAGGAATCGGTACAATATTTCGAAATGGTTTGAAAATCGAAGATGTATCCTTTGTTGAAGGTCTAAAATTCAACTTGTTAAGTACAAGTCAATTTTGTGACAAAGGATATCTAGTAGAGTTCTTCAGAGAAAAGTGCCAAGTGAAAAATAATTCCACAAGAGAAGTTGTTCTCGAAGGAATAAGAAAGAAAAATATGTACGTTGTGGATTGGAACACAACAAAAGAATCAGTGTGTCTACTAGCAAACAACTCACACGCAACAAGTTGGGAATGGCACAAGAAGTTGAATCATCTAAACTTCAAGACTATCAACAAGCTAGCAAGAAACAAATTAGTTGAAGGTCTACCCGACATTGTCTACAAGAAAGATCAAATATGTGATGCTTGCCAAAGAGGAAAGCAAGTCAAGTCATCTTTCAAATCCAAAGCTCAAGAATCTACAACAAGACCGCTAAGTCTACTACACATGGATCTATTTGGTCCAGTAGGCCCAGCAAGTCTAAGTGGTAAGAAATATACATTAGTTGTTGTTGATGACTTTTCCAGGTACACATGGACAATATTTCTCAAAAAGAAAAATGAAGTGGAGCAAAAGTTGCCAGAGCTACTGAAGCTACTACAAAATGAGAAAGACTTGAAAATTGCAAAAATCCGAACGGATCGTGGAACTGAGTTCGTGAATCAAGTGATCAAAGCCTACTGCAATTCCCAAGGAATTCTACATCAACTATCTGCCGCACGTACACCTCAACAAAACGGTGTAGTCGAAAGAAGAAATAGAACGCTAAAAGAAGCCGCATGAGTGATGATTACATCAGCCGAGCTACCTCAAAGATATTGGGCTGAAGCAATCAACACCGCTTGCTACACACAAAATCGGAGCTTGATACATAAGTCTTACAATAAGACTCCGTACGAATTATGGAAAGGGAGAAAACCTAAACTCAACTATTTCCATACTTTTGGTATCAAATGTTTTATTCTTAATAATGGAAAAACATATCTAAAGACTTTTGATGAGCGTGCAGATGAAGGAATATTTTTGGGATATTCATCTACCAGTAAAGCATTTAGAGTATTGAACAAGAAATCAATGGTGGTAGAAGAATCAATTCATGTCACATTTGATGAAGCTCATATGAAGGAAACCCAAAGCAACAAAAATGATCAGGAGATTTGTCAAGTTGAAAAATCATTTAATGATGCTGACATATCTTTTAAAGATCAAATTGTACAGGGTATGGAGCAATTGGACATTGATTGCAATAGTGAAGGACACGTGGAAGCCAATGAAGATGCACATGTGGAAAATCAAAACTCTCAAGTCAATATACAAATTGGAGATCAATCTCATGAGCAAAATGTGTCTACCTCCAATTTACCTACTGAACAAGGAAACGTGGAAAGCCCATGCAACCTACAACCCGACTTGAGATGGCTCAAAAATCACCCTCCAGAGCTAGTGATTGGAGATCCACGAGAAGGAGTAAAAACAAGGTCATCAAGTATAAATTCTTTATTCTCTTGTTTCCTTTCTCAGGTAGAGCCCGCAAGCATTGAAGAAGCACTAAGTGATCCAGATTGGATCAATGCAATGCAAGAAGAGCTTGAACAGTTTAAGAGAAATGACGTATGGAAATTAGTTCCAAGACCTGAAAATTACAATGTAATTGGAACAAAATGGGTCTTTCGGAATAATGCTAATGAGGATGGAATCGTCATTCGAAATAAAGCACGTTTAGTTGCAAAAGGATATTCACAAGAAGAAGGCATAGATTTCGATGAAACGTTTGCACCCGTTGCAAGACTGGAAGCCATCAGAATATTTCTAGCTTATGCCGCATACAAGAATTTCACAGTCTATCAAATGGACGTGAAAAGTGCATTCTTAAACAGATTACTTGAAGAAGAAGTCTACGTTGAGCAACCTCCCGGTTTCGAGGTAAAAGGTGATATTAATAAGGTCTACAAATTAAAGAAGGCGTTATATGGGTTAAAACAAGCACCGAGAGCTTGGTATGACACCCTATCAACGTTCCTAATTAACTTTGGTTTCACAAAAGGCCTTGTTGATAAAACCTTATTTAGAATTCAAGAAAATGATCACATTTTATTGGTACAAATTTATGTTGATGATATTATCTTTGGAAGTACTAATAAAATTCTTTGTGAGAAATTTTCTAAGCTCATGCAAAATAAGTTTGAGATGAGCATGATGGGAGAATTGAACTACTTTCTTGGTTTACAAGTAAAGCAACTCAGCGAAGGAATATTCATCAATCAGGCCAAGTACACAAAAGATCTGATAAGGAAATTTGGTCAAGATGGAAAACCCTCAATCAAGATCCCGATGAGCACATCTTTACGATTAGATAAAGATGATGAAGGCAAGGATGTTGACGAAACAAAATATCGTGGAATGATTGGATCATTACTATACCTCACTGCAAGTCGACCAGATATATCTTATTCAGTGGGAGTATGTGCTAGGTTCCAGTCAAAGCCAAAAGAGAATCATCTTCTTGCTACCAAGAAAATCATCTGATATTTAAAAGGAACAGTCAATGTGGGATTATGGTATCCCAAAGAAGGTAATTTTACACTAACTGGTTTCTCAGGTGCAGATTTTGCAGGATGTAAAATCGATCGCAAAAGTACCTCAGGAACGTGCCAGTTCTTAGGGGAAGGTTGGTTTCATGGTTCAGCAAAAAGCAAAACTCCATAGCTACAAGTACAGCCGAAGCTGAATATATAGCTGCTGGAAGTTGTTGTGCGCAAATTCTTTGGATGAAACAACAGCTGAAAGATTATGGCGTGAATTGTGAAAATGTCAATATATTGTGTGACAATACAAGTGCTATTTCCATAACACATAATCCTGTGTTACATTCAAGAACTAAACACATTGATGTGAGACATCATTTTATCCGGGATCATGTTGAAAAGATGGAATTATCAATCGAATATATCCCGACTGAGAATCAATTAGCTGATATTCTCACAAAGCCTCTGTGTGAATCAAGATTTTCGAAATTGAGACACGAGATGGGCATGATTGAATTGAGCTAAGTTTCTAAACTCTATTCTATTTATAAGCTCAATTTTTCATCTGATATTTCGACATTTTATCTGATTTAAATTTTCGTGCCTATGTGTCACACATGCAAAAAAATGTCACATCTTTTTAAAGTCCACCTATATCTATTAAATGGTGCTAAAGCACATAGTGCTTATATATCTTTCTAACCGTATATCTATATACATATATACAAGTAGAAATCTTTTAGATATGCCAAATTTTACCATTTAAGAGTGATAAGATGGTGTGATGATAGAATGTCTTAAATGAGAACACCTTTTTTATGGTAGTTGTGCACAATAAATAGTCTAGAAAGAATAGATTTCTCTTTCTTCCATCTACATAAAAACGTGTAGATTCATACATATTATTTTCAAACAGATTTAGTGCTCTTTGAATTTTATTTCAGGTAAAATCAGTCCGAGTATCTAAATTTTTGGCGCCACATCAGCAGACAAATTGGATGGAGAATATATAACCTAAACTAACTATCAATTAGGTCCAAGGTTGGAAGCTGTTGGAATATCAAAAATACCCCTCACTTATTAAAAGTCAACATTTAATTGTGAGGATATTTGTGTAAAGACACCTCTTTTCTACCCAATCGGTTGGAGAAGCCACCATCACACTTAAATTTTCAAAAAGCCTTTCATCATCCATAGCCGAAATACAAACCTCTTCTTCCAAAAATTCTCAATCCCTCAAATCTCCTAAAAACATCAATCGCATTATGGCCACCATTGGAGATACAAGCTCACAACCGAATGAAGAACACACCACACAACTCAACCTTACAAAGCTAGCAGTGGGAATCAAGGCCGGAGGAAGTTTTGACCCTCAAGGATTCCTCAAAGAAGCCGAGAACTCTCATCTTGCACAAAGAATCATCAATGCACTTCAACAAAGCAATCTAATGAGGTTATGTTCTTACTCATATTCTGGATTTTATGATGAAGATGTAGCAGAATTTTATATGAATGCCATGGTTGTTGGATGGACCATTGAGTCCACCGTGAATGGAACTCTCATCACCATTGATGAACACGAGTTACACACAACTTTGGACTGCACATATCTAGTCCAGAACAACCACTGTTGGACTTAGATGTTCATTTATATGATCGTACGGAAATTTGGACAGAAATTCGGAATGAGAATGCCTCTCTCGAACCAAATCTTTCTGGTCAAAAATCTGAGTTGAAGTTGGAGTATGAAATGCTTGTTAAAATTCTCTACAAATGTGTTTTGTGCAAATTAAATAGCATGGAAGATATTTCACCCGTAAGAATTGGTTATGTACATGCTATCATGAATGTTGTTAGGGGTGATTGGAGTAAGCTTGTCTTGAGCCGAATTGCACACTTTGTGAAAGGTGCAAAAATAAGGAATGGGAAGTTCAACCGTATATTAGGGTTCGGTTTGCTCATTGGTGAGATTATCAAAAGAAAAGGGTTGACTATGAGGTCAAAGAAGCCTTTTGGGAGTAATAGAATCTTGTTTAAAGATCATGAAGTGATTAGTGATCTAAATTCCAAAAGAAAGAGGAAGCCGATGGAGGTGGAGGAGGCATATCTGTTGGAAGAAATGCACCAAGAAGAGGAGGATTGGAGTATTGGTTCGGTGGTGGTGAAGCTGGCAGTCCAGGAGGATCAAGCAGTGCAAATACCACTAACCGTTCTTTTCGTGATATTATTTGTGCAGGAGGAAACATTGAGCAAATAAATTGGTACAACCGTGCAGCTCTTTATTTGGAATCCACACCGAGAGATGGTAGAGTTGAAATGCCAAAGTTGGTGACTTTGAATGATCTACCAAAAGGAATGAAGAAAAGTGGTCCTAGTGATCAAAACATGTGGGTTTCAAGTGAAAATTTCAGAAGAATTCAAAGCTATGCTAGAGCCTTGATGGTTATGGTTCTAAGGACTACATCAAAGTCAGTGATGCCGAGCTACAAGATGGAAAAAGTCTAGAAGAGTGCATCATATGGTATGAGGAAGGTATACTGCCCGGGAGCAACATCACTGAAGCTTTCAACTACTATTCAGTTGGGCAGGTATGCAACAACTTTGCCATTAGTGACAATTTCGTTGATGTTCAGAACCATATTAACAATGTGCTCAAGGAAAAGAGAAACAAAGTGATTGGATGATTTGTATGATTGGTACAATTTTTGTGGTCCACGGGTACATGAACCATGAAACAATTTGAAATGATTTGAATGATCTGTTTATGATGCTATTAAGTTGTTTCTTAATTTTATTATTTGTCTTGAAAGGTAACATTTTTAGCTTAGAATGTATCAAATCGCATAAATTGGAAAAATGCAAAAATTCATTATCATTAAAATTCCAAAAAATGCGAAATAGGAATAAAGTGGCTAAAAATACCTTTCCTAGAGTCAAAATCATTTGTTAAACTCATCTTGGCTATGTCTATGTTAATAAAATCTTTTGAAAAAATAATTGTTTTTAAAAGACAAGTCAAATGACTGAGTATAGGTTTTGGCGTCATCAAAAAGGGAGAAAATTGATAGGAATATTTTTTGTAAGTTTTGATGAGCCAAATGTATCTTTAGATCCCCTTAGTTTTTAAGTCTTTAGTATGAGCATCATAAATCAGAATATTGAAATCAGAAGGAATCTACCATAGGAAGAACAAAATTAATTTGAGAAATTAATTTTGGTCCTACGAGTATTCATCCGTGAAAGAAGCATAAAGCAATGGCGTTGCAAGGAATGACCGGATGAGCCTAACGGCGAAATGGTAGAGGTCCTTACTCTAAATGATCATACCTGAGATCGATTCCCTCCAACGAGGCCATCCAAGACTTATGTTTTTTTTAAGGCAGATTTCAAAAGAACACGATGTGTTCAAAAGAGCACGATGCTTACTAAAGGAGCACAATGATCAAATCTGGAAGGAGCACAATGTTGTCTAAGAAGCACAATGCTGTCAGAAGAGCACAATGCCACCTAAGAAGCACAATGTTGTCTAAGAAGCACAATGTTGTCAGAAGAGCACAATGCACCTAAGAAGCCACAATGTTGTCAGAAGAGCACAATGTATCGTAAGAAGCACAATGTTCAAAGTCAAGGAGCACGATGTTCAAGTCAAAGGAGCACAATGTGGCAAAAGAGCAAGATGATCAGAAATTGGATAAATTCGAAGGAATTTACTCCAAGCCCACCCACATGCCACAAGACTCCAAAATTGCCTGAAAGACATTTGATCAGAACGGAAAAAATATTTATGAAGGCATGAATATAAAAACTTATCCTAAAAATAAATTCTATCAGATGAATTTATTTCAAAGATTCGTTGGATATTCAAATTGACAATTAAAGTAATATTTTTTATAAACAACTAGAAAATCAAAGTTTTGCTAAAAATTACTTTGTCAGGCAAGTTGACAAATCAAATCAAAATTGAAGATCTACTACTGTCAACAATATCAGGCTATGAAGATTCAAATTTCAAATATCAAATTATCCCACTCCAACGGATATATTTGATTGACTATAAAAAGCCATGAAGACTTGAAGACAAATAGAGTGAGAAGAGATAGAGAAAAACGAGATAGAAGTGCAATACAAGTGCAAAATTCAAAAGTGCTAGTGCTCAAAATATTCTAAGAGACTTAGTCTGAATAGTCTCAAATCTAGTTGGAGAGAGGAATACAATCCTTGTATTTGTAAATTGTAGAAAGAGTATAGCTGTGTGCAAAATACTCTAGTGAGTGTAGCTGTGTGCAAAACACTCGTAGTTGCTAACTGTAGCTGTGTGCAAGACACTTAGTTGGCGTTGAGTATAGCTGTGTGCGAAATACTCGGAGTTGAGTGTAGCTGTGTGCGAGACACTCGGAGTTGGTGTAGCTGTGTGCAAGACATCCGGAAGAAGTGCTTGTGTAGCACTTATTCACTATTGTAACTGTGTGTGGAAAATAGTGAATTTCTCCTAGACGTGAAAGGAGAAAAGTGGACTAGGAAGATTACGCCACTTCCGAACCACTATAAATTGCCTCTCTCATTTACATACCGCACTTACATTATTTGCTATATCTATCTATCTCATCTGACTAACCCATTTACTATTCACAGTTAATCTTAATCATTCGGGTTTAGTGTGTCCTCACGTATGCATGTGACTCAAACTTCTCGAGCTTAAATACTAATTTATTCTAAGCAAGTTTGACGTGCTGCATGTAACATTCGTCACACGGACGACATGACACGATATTTATTTACAATCTTGAATATTGCTATTATATATTGAGTGAACCATCTCCTTTATATATTCAAGATATCTCTGTCACTTTACATATCATTTGTATCTATCTTACTTATACTTGCATACTTAATTTACTAGTTGGGCATAACTCTTTACTATTATTCCGCCTGTGCAGTACAAAACTTGCTCTATTTACTTGTTACTTAGAGTTGAAGTAACCGAAGAGTTATTTAATTTGAAAAAAGCTTGAAAGTCTATTCACCCCCCCCCCCCCTCTAGACTTTCACCACCCTATCGGGACCAACAAATTACAATAATTAATTTGGAAAAGGCCCACCATAGTCCGTGGGCCCTCTTCTCTAAACCCAACCCCTAGTCCTAAAATGAATAGAGTTAGCAAGCCTATAGTATTTGGACCCTAAGTAGGACTCTTAGATATATAAATAGGGGACATAGGAGGCACCTAGAACCCCCACCACAATAATCCCTCACCACACAAAAAGTTCCAAGAATTCCCTTAGGAGAAATCAAGAAAGAAGAAAGCTTCAAGAAAGACCCTTCATAGCCAAGGAATTAATTAAGGCTAAACGGTAACCCATGTCTCAACAAAAACCTATTTTCATAGCTATGATTCCCCTCTTAGGATTTCCCCATATTCTTGTGTATTGATGATCGTTATATTGTTCTTGACGATTGTGTTATGATTCCATGAGCGATCTTGATAATCTAGTTAATGAAAAGGATTCTTGATGATTGTGTTGATTCTTGATGGAAGCTAGTTTCTTGATGATTATGTGCTATTCTTGATTGTTCTTGATGTTTAAAGAGGAATCGTGTTCTTGTTAAATGGGATGTGTCTAGAGCCCTAGGCCGTATTGTGAAATTCATATGGTGTTGTTCTTGATGTATTGGGTGGGAATTCGCATGTTCGGGTATTAATTATGTTTAGAAAAGCATGATAGGATATGTGCCGTATATTCTTACTTTTGATCGTTAATTGTCTACGTGTCGTTATCAATTGCGTTTGAAAGTGTCTAAGCATGGTTCCGAGTTCCACTAAAGTTCCCGCGGCGTTTTTGTGATGAAAGAGTCAGTGGGGGTAGGGGACCCACCACCTACCGCGGCTAGCTTTGAAGTCGCGGCAGCGGGCAGCCGCGGCAGGCGACTGCCCGGCCGCACCCGCTGCCCGGAATCACGACGCCGGCGTGTGACCCTCACCCACCGGCTACCGCTGGATTTTACCCCACCTTGGGATTTCGGCTTACCCGTTTGATGTTCCCGACCCCCGTAGTGTCCCAATGGACTCCGTCTATCGTGCCTATGTCTAGTTTGATGTTCGGTACCATTCGTAGGTCGAATAAGTCTTATATATCGCATGCTAGTTGAATTGGTATCCCGTTGCCTAGGCGTAAGAAGTATGAACCCCTTAGGATTATTCTTAGTATGTGAATGATCACGCATAGGTTTCGTTATACGATTTCTTCCCCTTCCCAATGTGTCAATGTGGGTTGCATGTGCTTGCAATGTGTTATGTGTGCATGATACCCAA